>NC_137687.1:3017723-3047723 GCF_963989245.1 Nansenia antarctica
TTCGGACATCTTGTCTCTCTCCCTCAGCAGAATCGTCTGCTTCTCCTCCTTCTCCAGGGCGCGGATGTGCTCCTCGAAGCAGATCAGAGCGTCTTCCTGGTCCATGCTCTGCAGCGCCTCGTACTCAGCGAAGGAGGGGTCGTCCAGCAGGTACTGCTGGGCCTCGGACCAGGTGGTGCAGTAGGTGACGTTGGCCATGTTGTCCAGAATGCTCGTCAGCGCATCACAGTTCCTCTTCCTGAGCTGCTTGGCTTGTTCCTTCTCCTTCTTAGCCTTGTAGGCCTTAAACGCTTGCTTCTTCTCACTCAGCTTGGGCAGGGCGCTGTAGCGTGGGTCGTTGATGATCATTCTCATGGTTTGCTCCCATGACGCGTCGGATGAACCACCATCCTCTTCCAGAAGCTCTTTGAAGGCCTGCTTGGCCTCCTCTTCTGGGTTCCACTTTACTCTCTTCTTCGCCAACTTCGGCCTTTCCTCCTTGGAGGCGTCTACAATACTGGCTGAGACTTTCATGGCTGACGTGTACTCGACGGAGTTGACGGGTGCGTCAATGCTGACCTCGGCCACGTGAGGGTGCATGGCCACCTGCAGGTGTTCCTCGGCAACAGCTGTTGCCGCCATGGCACGGTAGCGCCACCACCGGGACTCCTTAGTCTGGGAGTTGTAGTAGTAAGGCTTCCCATCCAGAGACTTATGCTCTGTCCACAGAGACTTCTTCCTCGGTTGGTCATCCTGTGGTGAACCATTTGTGGTACTAACTGTTCCAGGTGCACTGGCAGCAAGAGATTCCACTCCAGGCGGTCCGGTTGGTTGGTTTGCTTCTTCGGTTCGGACATGGAGGGATGACGTAGCTCTCCCGTCCCTCTCTCTCCACTCGGTAGCGCCTTGGAGGGCCCACCCAAGCGCCGTCTTAACAGCCATCGGGCAGCCTCGTGGTCCTCTCAGCGGAGGACGGAGCGACACGATCAGTTCAGCGTTGTCCGAGCCGATGAGAAGGGTTGGCTCCGCTCCTTCTATCGGATGTAGGTCTACTCCCCGTAGGTGGGGATATCTTGCGCGTAACCTCTCCAGGGGGTAGTCGTAGCGGGAGAGCGCTAGCTGGTCGGCGGTGAAGACATTCTGAAGCCGATGTCTATCCGACGGCCGCCCCGCCGGGGAGATAGAGAAGTTGATTCTCGCCCCGGTGACCTCTTTAAGGTCGCGACGTATCGTGCGCAGAGTCAGCTTCTCCGCAGTCCCTTGGAGCCCCAACTGGCGCACTGCCCCCTGGAGAAGGATGGTCCGTTCCGACCCGTCGTCTAGAACGGCGTACGTGTCGTACACAGCGTTGTTGTGGTGAAGTCGGACCTTCACCACCTTCAGTAGAACCTTGGAGCCGCTGCTCTGTGGCGAGTCTAGGTAGTAGACAGGGGTTTCCTCTTCCGGTGCGCGACCGGACCTAGGGCTTCTGTTGCCCTCCGTGGACCTGGCGAGGGAGACCTCGTGTAGGATGTGGAGGTGGACCTCCTCACAGCGGTTGCACTTCCTCCTCAAGGTGCAGTTCTTCGCCAGATGGTCGCGCCCACAGTTCCAGCACCTCTGGTTCTTCTCGAGCCACCTCTGCTTGGCCTCGGTACTCAGGTTGTTGAAGTCACTGCACTCATTGAGCCAGTGCTCGCTGGTGCAGTACGGACATGGCGGTGGACCTCTCCGTCCCTTTGGAGGGGGTTGAGAGGAATCCTTTCCCTCAGGTCGGGTGGTCCTCTCTCTCCGAGGCTCCTCCTCCGTGTGCAGCACTCCTACTGAGCGTCCTCTGTTCGAGCTCGGCCCGTCCCAGCGGTCTCCCTTCTCCCTCTCCTTCTTCGGCTCAGCGTAACCCATGGCGTCTACGTTGGTGTCATGCACTTCCTCCAGTAGGAACTCCGCGAAGGCAGCCATGCTCAGACCCAACTTCTCGGGGTTACGAACGCGCTGCTGTCGCCGGAACCTCTCCTGCCGGAAGCGTGGGATCTTGCGGAGCAGCCGCTCTACGTTGGAGGTGCTGTTGATCTCGCTGGCGCCAGCTGGGCCCTGCGTCTTCAGCATCCCAACCAAGGTGTGCACGCGGAGCGCGAAGTCATCCAGCGCCCGGTCATCCTTGATGGGGGCCTGCTGTTCGAGGGCTTGCAGTTCAGCAAGGGCGTGGTTCCAGGGACGACCGTAGCGGGCATCCAAGTCAGCGAGCGCTCTGGTGTAAGGTGTCGGTGCGGAGGCATGGGCCAGTACCATGTTGTGGGCTCTGGGGTTCCTCACATGCTGAAGGAGAATCGCATATTTGTAGGACTCTGAGCAGGAGTTGTCCAAGAGCGTGTCTAGGCAGATGCGTAGCTCCACATACTGGCTCCTGTCCTCGTCCTTGAAGAAGGGGAACTTGGGTCCCTCCACCTGGGGGAACATCCTGTAGTGGATCATCGGTGCTGGAGTGACGGTCTGGGTGTCCGGCCTGCATGCATTTTGGTGCACTGGAGGACCTAGGGGTGTGCTACGCTCTTGGGGGAGGACTCCCCTCCCGGGCAGCGACGCTGGCTCCCTCTGGGCCGCGTAGCGGTCGGGTCCCTGGTCCTCTTCCTTCCAGGTGGTCAGCTGGGCCTGTAGTTGGACAGTCCTGGCGGGGGTCATGGAGCCATCGGCGGGGGGTTCAGGAGATGGCACTCGAGAGGGCCGTGCGGATGATACTCTGGAGCTACAGGCCGACGGAGTTCTGCTGATGCACACGTCGCGCATGGTCTGCATCATTTCCTCCATCTTCTCTGCGTGCAGTTGCTCTCTCGCCATCTGCCTCTCCGCCGCGCGTTCCGCCCCCTCCATCTGGAGGCGCTCGCGCTCGTACTGGATGCGTTCACGTTCTAGCGCCTCCTGGCGCTGTCTCTCCGCCTGGAGGCGGTCGCGCTCCATCTGGAAGCGTTCACGTTCTAGCGCCTCCTGGCGCTGTCTCTCCGCCTCGCGTTCCGCTCCGTTCATCTGGAAGCGTTCACGTTCTAGCGCCTCCTGGCGCTGTCTCTCCGCCGCGCGTTCCGCTCCGTCCATCTGGAAGCGTTCACGTTCTAGCGCCTCCTGGCGCTGTCTCCCCGCCGCCTCCATCTGGAGGCGCTCGCGTTCTAGCGCCTCCTGGCGCTGTCTCCCCGCCGCCTCCATCTGGAGGCGCTCGCGCTCGAAATGGATGCGTTCCCTCTCTAACGCCATCTCGGCCTGTTGGCGCTCCCGCTCTAACGCCATCTCGGCCTGTTGGCGCATATATTCTGACAGCGCGGCACTACTCCCTCTGGAGTGCAGGCTATCCGCCCCAGAGGCATAACTGCCCACGGAAGCCCTGGACCGGTAGGAAGCCACTGAGCGGCAGGAGCTAGGTCTCGAGCGCGCCGTACTGGGAGGCAGATCGTTAAGGCTGAGGCCCTCCCTCTTCCGCCCGCAGGCGCTGTCGGACCGGGCCTCTCCTTCCTGTTCTTCCGTTTCCACGGCAAAACCCTGCGGTTCTGCCATCTCATCCTCAGGCTGGTGCTCGGTGAGGGCTGTCTCCGTGCTAGCCACCCGCGCGCCGGCGGACACCTCGGCCTCTCCGACCACTGTATCCCGTGGAGTGCGCTCCTCGCTACCACTCAGTGAGCTTTCGACCTCGAGCTCATACTCCTGTAACCTCGGAGGCAACCGCGGGACTCTCTGTGGTCGTGGCTCTGGCTCCGGGGGCGGAGAAGGGGGGGTAACTGTCTGGTCTGGTTGGCTGCGCTCAGCCATGCTATCACTACACTACCGATCCGGCTCGAAGGACCAATTGTAACCAGGGAGTAGCTGAAAAGGACTGTATAATTTAGGAAGGGGCTGGTTATCTAACTAATGGAGCTAAATAGGCAGTATAGGAGGATACAGGCAGGGGGCGCCAGCAAACCGTTCGACTAGCAGTTAATGTCGTTAGCATTAGCAAGGGAACTAGCATTAGCATTAGCCTTCAAACAACTAGCATTAGCATTGGAGCTACAAACAACTAGCATTAGCATTGGAGCTACAAACAACTAGCATTAGCATTGGAGCTACAAACAACTAACACACGGTATTACATATGAACAACACATTTATTACACGACGGTGGTATACATCCCCATATATACATTCCCTCCCGGCCGGCCACACACACACACACACTCACTCACTGACAGTCTCTGGCCTGAACAGGCTGATAGTCCAGGGCTGTGGTGCGCGTTAAGGCCTGGTTGAATGGCATGTGCGTCGATGAAGTGGTCCGCGTCGAAGCTCCGCTGGAGTCTGTGTTCGCTCGTGGAGGCGACGATTAATGTCCAGCTGGCGTCCCGCTTGGTCCAACGTTGAACACAACTAAAACGGGCTACCGTGGTACACTCGATAATCACTTCGGGTGGTCCGCTTCAGCACGGAGTGCGTGTCACGGAATCCGCCATCTTCGATTGACTTCGTTGCTTTCTCTCGTTCTGCTGCTCACCACACACTCTGACTGACGGACTACTTCCGTCTCTTATATAGGCACCACCGAACCTAACATCCGGGTCACGGGCACACCCCGGATATACTACGTCATCAAATATATACAGAAACATTTACGATAATAATACATATACCTTCATAAACGTACAGAATAGTATAGAAAATAAGAAAGTAAATAACTGGGGCAAAAGGGCTGATTTGGGGAAACTAAACTGGCACTAAACTGTGGGCCTTCACAACACCTGTAGTGACTTTTACTTTTACAATTTCTATTTTGGGGCGTGGCTTAGCGATAGGTCCGTTCATTCCTTTTAACTGCTCCACTCTGCTCACATGCTGTCCTAACCCTCCTTTCTTGTTCTCCCCCTCCTTCATCCTCCCATCCCCAGGGGGAGAGGGGAGCATACTGGGGGGTGCAGGATCAGTGATCGGGGTGGGATCAGACATCGGTGGAAGTATCCGTATCCCATGCTTCTTCAGTGGAATATTTGGCCATAAAACCACTCCAGGTGAGAATACCCTCTCTGTGTGTGTGTATTGGTATTGTATGTGCATGCAAGTGTTCTAGAATGTGTGTATGAGCATGCAAGTGTTCTAGAATGTGTGTATGTGCATGCGAGTGTTCTAGAATGTGTGTATGTGCATGCGAGTGTTCTAGAATGTGTGTATGTGCATGCGAGTGTTCTAGAATGTGTGTATGTGCATGCGAGTGTTCTAGAATGTGTGTATGTGCATGCGAGTGTTCTAGAATGTGTGTATGTGCATGCGAGTGTTCTAGAATGTGTGTATGTGCATGCGAGTGTTCTAGAATGTGTGTATGTGTGAGCGTGTGCGTTGTATGTTCTCTTGTTGCAGGCGTGGTGTCTAACGAGTGTCAGTACCCCCCTGCCTCTGGTCTGCAGGACGACTTCCTGAGTACTGGACCCATGTGCCGCTACGCTGAGGACCTGCTGCCCATGCTCAGGATCATGGCCGGGCCCAACGCCCACAAGTACACAACTCAGAGACACACGCACACACACACACACACACACACACACACACACAATCCATCATTGACTGTCACACATGCTTGTGATCTGTGGGGAGTGGGATTGACAGGGTTCCCGCACTGGTCTTACAGACACAAACCATCTTAATCGACACAACGATAATCTAAATAAGTTCAAGCTACAAGCCTCTATCTACTATACACAGTAGTACTAAACGTTGCCATATGACTGCCACGACCCTCTGAGCAGGCATCATCACGCCTCTTGAGTTGTGGATGTTTGTGTGTGACTGCAGGCTCTCCTTATCCAAGGAGGTGGACCTCAGGAAGCTGAGGTTCTTCACCATCCCTCATGACAGCGGCTCTCCTATCGTGTCCCCGGTCGACAAACAACTCATCCAGGCCCAGAAGAGGGTAAGGGAAATGGCACATACGTACCTACACATCTGAATCTGTAGGAGGTAATACTTGATGTGGGAGAAAGGCATTTATCATTATAGTCCATAAAGCATCTAGTGGGACTTCGGTGTAGTTCCTTCCCATCCCATCTGGGCATCAAAAAATAGAATTGCTTATACAATGACAATGAATGCCTGAAGTGCTGGTGACTCACATCAAGGTGTCATCTCTCAGAACCTCTCACCTCGTCATTCTGTAACACACATGTCAGGTCAGAGGTGTGGACACTTCTCTAGTGTAGGTTTTCCATAGACTCTCAGTGTACTGTACTTGTACTGTAAGAAGTAGGCTAGTGAAATCATTTCAATCCCTAAACCACTAATGGTTTTAACACTATTTTAATAGGTGGTTGAGTATTTGGAGGCTGACCTGGGGATCACAGTTCAGGAGCTGTTTCTGCCTGGGCTCAAGTACAGCTTCCAGATCTGGGACACGTTCATGGGCCTTCCAGACAAAGAGGGCAAGGTGGGTCAAACTGGGTAACTTTGTATATGAGTGTGTGTATATGTTACGGTACATGTGGGAAAACTAGGGTTAGGGTTAGGTGCTAGGGTGACTTGGTACATGCTGGCATGTCTAAACCTAACCCTAACCCTAACCCTACCCCTAACCCTACCCCTAACCCTAACCTTAACCCTAGCACCCTAGCACCTAACCCTAACCCCACATGTACCGTATTCCCACATGTACCATGTAACATATAGATTACAATAGATTCAACTTTATTGTCAGTGCTGAGTACCAGACAATGAAATGCAGTTCATCATCTAACCAGAAGTGCAAATAATAGTGATATAAAACATGACAGTGATGGTGATAGGTACAGTATGGCAAGTACGGTAGTTAGAGGCAGGATATACAGGAGAGGGTAGTAGTGAGCTATGTACAGTTAAGGTATATATGTACAGTTAAGGTAGCTATGTACAGTTAAGGTATATATGTACAGTTAAGGTAGATATGTACAGTTAAGGTAGCTATGTACAGTTAAGGTATCCAGGTACAGTATGGTGTATACAGATGTATAAATAGAGACTATATCAAAAAGAGGTATGTGCAAAAATATGGTATGTGCAGTAGTAGTAGGTAGTATTTGTAAACAGCAGTAGTGCAGGGGGGGGGATACTGAGAGTCTGATTGTTTACCTGATTATCAGAGTGACAGCTCTGAGAAAGAAGCTGTTCTAGAGTCTGCTGGTACAGGACCTGAGGATCCTGTGCTTCTTGAGTCTCTGGTATAGGGGATCAAACAAACCGACACTGCCGACACCGGTCTGCCTGGAGGGACTTGATGGTAGGGAGTTTGGTGCCGTTTATGCGCTGGGTGGTTTTCACCCAAGGGGCCTTCCGGTCGGACACAGCAGCAGTTTGCAGTTTCCGTACCACACTGTGATGCAATAGGATGGTTTCAGTGTGATGCAATAGGATGGTTTCAGTGGTGCAGCAGTAGAAGTTGGCCAGAACCCTGGGAGACAACTGGGCTTTCTTCAATCTCCCAGTCGTGAAATACATAACGCTAGTTTACAAAACTCTCCTTGGTCTGTCTTCCCCCTATCTCTGTAATAATAATAATAATAATAATAATAATAACTTCATTTGTATAGCGCTTTTCCTGCAAACGTTGCAGCTCAAAGTGCTTTAATCATTATATAATCTTAATTGAATTATTTTGTCATTTAAAGGTAATGTTAAAAAGATGGGTTTTTAGTCTTGACTTTAACATATTTGCTGCTGCAACATGCTCCCCCTGCCTCCAATACCTGTTCCGCAAACCTCATCCTGCTCAAACCTACCCACATTACATCACAGTCCGTTTTAAGTAAATCATAATTTCAGTCTGCCGTTGCCCACAGACTGGAAGTGTCATTGAAGTGTTACTGTAATGCACTTTCTCAACTATGGAGCCAAACTAGTGTGTGTGTGTGTGTGTGTGTGCCTGTGTGTGTGTGTGTGTGTGTGTGTGTGTGTGTGTGTGTGTGTGTGGGTGTGGGTGTGTCTGTGTCTGTGTCTATGTGTGTGTCTGTGTGTGTGTCTGTGTGTGTGCGTGTGTGTGTGTCCGTGTCTGTGTGCGTGTGTGTGTGCGTGTGTGTGTGTGCGTGCGTGTGTGTTCCAGCCCCCCCAACCCTTTGCTGAGCTGATGGGAGAGCCAGGCAAGCCGGCGTGGCCAGTATGGGAGCTGTTCAAGTGGATGTGGGGGAGGTCCTCTCACACCATGCCTGCTATCGGTAACAGCATATATGCATATTGTCTGACTAAAGATTACCGGTAGATCTCGTATGATCAATTGATATAGTCAACTCTCATTATTTAAGATCTTTAATAGTATCTAAGTCCACTCATCATGATTCTTCAACAGTTTGAGTACATTCTAGTAATGTGTTATCGAAGGGATATGGTTGAATGGCTCAGTGGATAGAAGCCTTACTTAATTAGCAAAAAAACAAAAACAATACAATACATTTAGGGTTGACTCAAACAATAATCGTAATAAAACGTTATGAGTGATAAAAGCGTCTGCTAAAATGACCCTATTGTTGGTTGGATGAGTGAGGCTAAAAGTCAAGTATAAATTACCTTGGATTACGTTAAGGTTTCATAATCCTATGCTGACCCTATTTCGTGATTTTAGAATTATAAGGTTCTATCTCCGTTTAGGGCAGTTCAGAGATATCGAGCATTAAAAGTTTTTACATTCCATTATGTTTTGTGAGATGGAACCTTTGTGTTTTATTAATTACTAACTAAAAAATGTCAACATTTTAAAAATAACACCACACAGGCATTAATAAACACCTAATGGATCAGATTATGTAAATTGTGAATTTTGACAAAAATGGAGATAGAACCTTATAATTCTAACGTCACGATTTGCTGGTTGGTTTCAGGCCTGGCGCTGGTAGAGAAGACCCATGGGTCCACGCCCTCCCCGTTCATCCTGGAGCAGAAGGAGAAGCTGCAGCAGGAGCTGGAGGAGCTGCTGGGTACAGACGGAGTGCTGCTGTACCCCACCCACCCCCACCTGGCCCCCAAACACCACCACCCCCTCTTCACCCCCTTCAACTTCGCTTACACCGGTATGACAGAGGGGGGGATAGGCGACAGTGGACACCTATCAGTTGTGTAACTGAAGGATGGACATATAAAGTAGAATTCTAGTCTTAGTAATCTATCTTATAATATATTATATATATATATATATGTTACGGTACATGTGGGAATACGGTACATGTGGGAAAACTAGGGTTAGGGTTAGGTGCTAGGGTGCTACGGTTAGGGTTAGGATTAAGGTTAGGGTTAGGGTTAGACATGCCAGCATGTACCAAGTCACCCTAGCACCTAACCCTAACCCTAGTTTTCCCACATGTACCGTAACATATATACCGATACCTCTATGATTGTGGGTGAAATCTTTCTTTGTTTATTTGCACACAAACAGCAACGTGACGTGACGTTTGGGATATACTTACATGCTTTACTCCAACGTTCAAGCAAATTACTTATTGACGTCAGTGGGATAGATTTGCATAAAACCTGCATAGCGAGTGTGTTAGCTGGTGTGTTAGCCCGATAGTCTATTTTAGATTCCTAGCATTCCCCCTCCTTGCTTCCTTCTCAGAAGACATTCGAGGTGAAGATCCAAGGTGCCTCCCCTAGGATATTCTCCTCCAAAGCTTTTTCTTTTTTAAGTAATTTTTTCTGAGTGGGGCAGTCCCACTCATATTTTTCATTTTATTGACAGAGATTTTAGACAGGAAGGATGGGTGAGAGAGAGGAGGGATGACATGCAGGATATGTCCCCGGCCGGAATCGAACCGGGAACCCTGCGTCTCCAAAGCTTTTTGAGAAGGAGGCGGGAAGAAGAAGGCGAGGATAGAGGAAAGTGATCAGTGTTTTTGTCTTCCTTCCTCCCCCAAGGGATCCTGAACATCCTGGGCCTGCCTGCGACCCAGTGTCCCCTGGGCCTGAGTGTGGAGGGTCTGCCCCTGGGGGTGCAGGTGGTGGCGGGGAAGCTCCAGGACAGGCTGCCGCTGGCCACCGCCCTCTACCTGGAGAAGGCCTTCGGAGGCTGGAGGGACCCTGGGGCCAGCTGAGGAGGGAGTGGATAGAAACAACAGCCCCATGTCAGACACACAAGACCTGGTATTTCATATTCACTCACCTTGCAAAGAAACACTCTGGAAACTGCCCTCGAAATGGAACCCCTGCTCACCAATATTCAATAATGATGGACTCTTAATTGGGGGGCGTCCGATTAGATTCCAACAATGGGCTGACAGAGGTATTCGTTCATCGGGCGATGTTATTGGGGACAAAGGTCTTCACTCTTTTGAAGAGTTACGAGTTCAGTTTAATTTACCACGCTCCTCCTTTTTCTTTTATTTACAACTAAGGGCTGCCATGACAACCTACAGGGTCCCATGTAAGGAGGCACTTCATAGGCACACGGTACTTGTTGTTCTGGACAGGGTGGGTAGTAGTATGAGGGGCTTAAGTCTCCACATTATGGGCCAGTTTCACAGACAAGGCTTAAGCCTAATCCTGGACTAAAAAGCATCTTCAATGGAGATTTTACATTGAAAGTGTGATTTAGTCCAGGACTAGGCTCAAGCCTTGTCTGTGAAACCGGCCCTATATGAGTTATACTTCCTGCAAAAGACATACCTGCATAAATGATCCCAATTGTACTCTGTGTCCTCTGGAGGTTGTGGCTGGGCACATTCTTTCATATGATGGGGCCATTTCCAAGCTTGAACAGAGTTAGCGTTGACGAGACAAGGTTGAATTGTGTTATTGGAATGACTCGAGTATTAAATCACAGTAGAGATTTACTCGATCCAGGCCTTTTCAACTAATCGCTGAGGTAGTCATCAACGTACGTGGATTTTTATCTTTCTCTGCAACAATCAATAAAAACAACTTTTACAAGGAGTGCATCTGACTGCTGGTTCATTGTCTACAGCAGTGGTTCTCAAACCTCTCCTCTGGGACCCCCAGCCGCTGCACATGATCTGTTCCACCACCAGCACACCTGATTCAACTAATCGAGTAGTTGAGTCAGGTGTGCTGGTGGTGGAACAGATCAAATATGTGGAGCGGCTGGGGTTCGATGAGGAGAGGTTTGAGAACCACTGCTGTAGACAGCCTTTAGTTAGTGTGTAACACACACAAGCTGCTGCTCTGCAGACCAACATTTCGTGACGTTAGAATTATACGGTTCTATCTCCATTTTTGTCAAAATTGAGTTTTTTTACATAATCTGATCCATTAGGTGTTTATTAATGCCTGTGTGGTGTTATTTTAAAAATGTTGACATTTTTGAGTTAGTAATTAATGCATAAAATACAAAGGTTCCATCTCACAAAACATAATGGAATGTAAAAACTTTGACGCTCAATATCTCTGAACTGCCCTAAACGGAGATAGAACCTTATCATACTAAGCTCACCATATGCACTAAACGGATAGGAAGTCAATTAGGAATTCAGCTGTACTGAAAGGCAGGTAGACACTACCGCCCGCAGTAGACACTCTGGAGTTTGAACATGTTTTGCTTTATTTTCTCTTCCCTTCTTGGTAAGGATGGAAAATCTAAACATTTCCCAAAGAACGCTCCAAAACAGAACATCATGACAGCATAAAGAATACGCATCATCATCCCACTCTGGTCACATGTTACGTTGCGTATAGGATTTTCTTTTCTTTTTTTCACAAGCCATCCTTTTTCTTTTCTTTTTTGAAGTAGGAAGAAGCTGCAAATGTCACATTCTTACATTCTCACAATGAAAAACATGGACAGTTGTCTTTTTTTTTCAGACACGTGGCATGCCTTATAATAAAGCAAGTCTCTTGACTGACAGGTGTCTATCAACAGAAGCTCTAGACTCCTCCCCTTCCAGACACTCAGAACCACATCCCCTCTTTACCACAAACATTCAGGAATCTTAAGGGGATTTCATTATTTTTTTTTTAAACAAAAACAAAAAGAGTAAAAGAAAGACAAAAACAGAAATGAGTCTTGAGGGTTCCCTGCCTTTTGGCCACGCAGGTACTTCGAGACGGGGTACCACCATGATGCCCCCGAACCCCCTCACTGTAACCCCTCGACCCTCCCACTCTCCAGCTCCGTTCACGTGCTTGATTTTGGCCCACGTGTGTGTGTGTATATGTGTGTGTGTGTATTTATGTATGTAAGTGTGTGTGTGTAGAGTCCATGACCATCTCAGGAGGCGTTGGTGATGGGTTTGTATTTCTTGAGGCGGGTCCATTGTCCTGTTGAGTAGTTCATTTCGAACACGGTGTCCACCAGCATGGTGGTGCTGCCCGTCCCGTCCGCCTTGGGGAGCACCTCTGTGTGTTCGCTCAGCTTGATCTGGATGATGTCCCCCTGCTCCGGGCACGGGTTCTCTGAGGAGGAGGGGGAGAGGAGGGGTCAACTGTGATTTAGGAATGAGAGTGTGAGTGTGCGGTGGTTCAGGAATGTGTGTGTGTGTAGTGCATGTTACTAGACATCGTGACGTTAGAATTATAAGGTTCTATCTCCATTTTGGTCAAAATTGAGTTTTTTACATAATCTGATCCATTAGGTGTTTATTAATGCCTGTGTGGTGTTATTTTTTTTTTTAATTGACATTTTTGAGTTAGTAATTCATAAAATACAAAGGTTCCATCTCACAAAACATAATGGAATGTAAAAACTTTGACGCTCAATATCTCTGAACTACCCTGAACAGAGATAGAACCTTATCATTCTAAGCTCACGACATTACTAAAATAGTAGAGTCTATGTAGAATATTTAAATTGTGGCATCATCAAGTAACTTAGAAATAAATAAATCATATTTTAAATGATAATTATCAGCCCTTGTTGTGCTGTGTTGTACCTCGCGACCCGGCCATGAAGCCCAGGATGAGAGCCTTCTCTGGCCTGGTGACCTTGTTGGCCGTCTTGAACATCTCCTGGGCTGCGTACATCTGGTCTCTCTGGGGAGCAAACACACACAGCACACGGCAGAGGTGTTACACACCACATAGCATACCATTAATCTTCATACTACATACAATAAGGCCTTCAGCATACCACAGAAGCGGTATCTACGACTGAAACGATTGTTCAAAAACCTGAATAATTCTATTATAAAAAAGCCTCAATTAGAATTGTATGCCTCCCTCCAGTATTATATATATATATATATATATAGTTGTTTTTTTGTTTTTGTTTTTTATATATATATTTTTTTTCTGGTACATTTTTATGGAGAGTGCTGAAAAATTACACTTCTATTTTTCTCTAAACAGGCAAAGTTTATTTTTATATTGAAAAAGGGAGGGAAAATGTTCTGGTTCTAATCATAGACACGTCAATTGTTCTAAGCTCAAAGACCAACCTCTTGGTTCTCTTCTCTTCTTAAAAAAACCAAACGGATTTATCCGATTAATCATGAAAATAATCGACAGACTGCTTGACTGTAATTTGTAAACATATCAGATCCAGAACAGAGTTCCAAGTCTTTGTGATGCAGATGTGAGGAGGACCCATCTCTTCAGGTTACACCTTAACTGCTCCTCCTGAGACATCTTCTGCCCCTCAGCACTCAGAGTCTCCTAAAGACACCCGCTTTCCCCTCTACTGTGTCCCTAAGCACTTCTATTGCCCCCCTGAGAACAGCACAGAGGATCACCGGCGCCCCCCTCCCCTCTCTGGAGGAGCTGTACAAAACACGCTGTCTCAGGAGGGCCTCCAAGATCTCCAAGGACCCGACCCACCCTGGGCACGAACACTTTGTCAAGCTGCCCTCGAACAGGAGGTACAGGACCCCGGCCGCTAAGACAAACAGACTGAAGGACAGCTTCTACCACAGGGCCGTCAAGGCCCTGAACACAGAAAAGGCCTAAGTTCTGGGCCCAGGACAGTCCGGACGGATTGTATGGCAGCTAGTGCTGAGGCACAAACATGTACATTTTCAAGCCTGCAAACTGTGACACTTTAAAATAATGTGAAAAAATACTTTCTTGTGAAATATGACAACCCTAGTTGACTATCTGTGCAGTATAGTACAGTGGATTGTGTACATAGCCTCTATTGATGTAAACCAGCTCCTTACCTTCTTGTGATTTTATGCATCTATGCTTTTTCCAAAATGTGTTTCTTTTTCCTTTCCTAAACACCAGGGGAGCCTCCCCTCCTAAATTTCGTTGTTTGGTACCTGTACTGTAGCAATGACAAATAAAGTCTATCTATCTATCTATCTATCTATCTATCTATCTATCTATCTATCTATCTTTTACTGTTTCTCTGTTTCTCCAGTGTAAAAAACAACAAAAAACCAAAACAACAACAACTAGGTTTTAGAAGAAGGTGATAGGGGAAGGTTTTTCCTTCTATCAGTGGCCCCGGGCCTGAGCTGGATTACTCTTCCTGCTACGACTGGTGGACTGATGATTCACTTGCTTAGTATTCAAATGTATTGATTGAAAGTTACTTTGGAATAAGGCGTCTGCTAAATGCCAAACATGTAAATGTAATGTAAAGGAGGACTGACCGTGAGTGAGAGGTTCTTCTTGGGCTGGGGCTGCTGGGGTGTCGGGGTGGGCGTGGGGGTGGGGGGCTGGACCGTGCTGGGGGGGGGCTGCGTGGGGGTTTCTGCCAGTGTGGTGGCGGGGGCTGCTGCTGGGGGACCGTTGCTGGCCGGCGTGCTGGTGGGGGTGCTGGGGGAGGTGGGCGCCGTGGGGCTGGCTGTGCTGGCGTTGTACATGGGCGTCCTCTGTTTGAACTGAACGCCCTGCAGGGCGGCGGTGGCGCCCGGCGTGGCCGACTCCTCAGGCTGGCGACCGGACTGGAGGGCGTCTCGCCCCAAACCACCCGCGTTCGCTGGAGGAGGGTAAATGGTAAATGGTAAATGGACTGCACTTATATAGCGCCTTTTTTGCAGCTCCAAAGCGCTTTACAACGGCCTCTCATTCACCCCTTCACACACACACATTCACACACCAATGGCGAGGTAGGCAAGCTACCATGCAAGGCGCTGGCCCGCTCACTGGGAGCAATTTTTGGGGTTCAGTGTCTTGCCCAAGGACACTTCGACATGTGGCCAGAACCGCTGATCTGCCGACCTTGTGATCATTAGACGGCGGCTCTACCTCCTGCGCCATTCGTCCACACAGAGGGGATGAATTAAACACTCAATGAGTGAGGAGGCGTGGCCTGTGTCATGAGGAGGCATGGCCTGTGTCATGAGGAGGCGTGGCCTGTGTCATGAGGAGGCGTGGAGCATTCACTGACCCCAAAGAGCCAGACAGACTAGTGTCAACACCCTCCCAACACTTAAAACAGGCCCTCAAAACCCACCTCTTCAAGCTCGCCGTCCCCAGTTAACCCTCTCCCCCTCCTCCCCTCCCCATGTGTCCCCAGCACTACCTTAATTAGGCCCCTATACTTTCTTCTATTTACCTTTTGTTTCTTTTTATTATTACTACTCGATCTTTACAGTTTGTAAAGAGTCTTTGAGTGTCTATAAAAGCGCTATACAAGTCTAATGTATTATTATTATTATTATTATTATTATTAGTGCTTACCAGGTGAACATCCTTCTAACAACGTGAAGCAAGTTGTGCTATTGGAAAGACACTGAACTATGTAGATGCAATGATGCAATCCATAAAATGCATTAGGAGGGACCGTTGAGAGGAAACATTCAGTTACCAACACCATAGACTATCTATGTTCTAGAACACAAAATAGACTATCTATGTTCTAGAACACAAAACACACAAATATTTGCATGGAGATGGAGAGAGCTTGGTACCCTGGTAGCAGTGAGGGGTAACAGGTAACAGTGTCTCACCTGGCTGAGCCTCTGAACTTGGAATGTAGGAGGAGGAGGGGACCATGCTGGGCGTGGCAGGTAGGTAACTTGTCGACGGCAGGGCGCTCTCGTTGTTCACCACCCCCAATTTCTGAAACCGAAAATGTAAGCGCCGGTGAGTTTGGTGTGCGTTTGTGCTTGAGAGAGACAGAATAATGTATGACTACACTGTATGCATGTATGTATGTATGTATGCAGGTAGGTAGGTATGCATGCATGTATGTATGTGTATGTATGTATGTGTGTGCGTGTATCTATGTATGTATGTATGTACATGTATGTACATGTATGTACGTACGTATGTATGCATGCATGCATGTGTATGTGTATGTATGTATGTATGTACGTACGTACGTATGTATGTATGTATGTATGTATGTATGTATGGCTCATACCTGTGTAGAGACCAGCCCAGCAGCGTAGTCGGGTGTGGCGTTCTCAACCACAGCTGACTCTGATTCTTTGGCAGCAGCAGCTTTCTCCCCCGCTTCTGTTTCTGTAGGAGAGGAAGAGGAAGAGGAAGAGGAAGAAACACAACATTGTTATTGAAATAAAGAAAAAAACGTATTCAGTGGGGTACAATCTAGACATGTACGTTAAAGCAAATTCCACTAGCAGATAATCATAACAGTCTCAACATTAGTGGTCTTAGTGCACAGTTAAGTACAGGAGAGCGAGAGGGAACAAGACAAAAAGACACTTACCCAAAGTCTTTCTTCTCCTCTTTGCCTCCCTGCCGGCTCCCACCATATCCAACTCTGATATGTCTAACAACTGGACGACAGAAACACACAGATTAACCAAGAATTGTGGAACATAATTTCAAATCAAAGTAATAGCCACCAATATGGTGAATTGCGTAAATGTAAGTAAGTAAGTAAAGCTTTATGTATATAGCACCTTTCATACAAGAAATGCAGCTCAAAGTGCTTAACAACAGGAATAAGAACATAAAGTGAATAAAAAACATATATAAAAACATATACATGCATAGAATGAATATAAAAGCAGGGGAAAACAGTAAAAAGAAAGGTAAAGATCTAACTTTCCATATCCCTTTCATCTCCCTACCTTACACTGTCTTTCTGTACTTCTCACTGGCTTTCCACCAGCACCACAAACTAACCCATCAGTTAGGAGCTTGCATGTTTTGAAAAGGGATATGGAAAATACGAGGTATTGTTGACAGGACCATACCTTGACTCCCCTCTCCTTGCGTAGGGGCGTCCGCGCCGGGGCGATGGGTGTGCGGTTGCTGGGGGGGTTGAACATGCTGGGGGTGGTGGGGCTGCGGAACGGGGCTTTGGGGATCCCCTTGAGAGGCGCTATAGAAGGAACACGTATCAAATAATAATACATCCAAAACCAGTGTGTGTGGGTCAAATGCATAGTTCAGCAACAGGCAGTGTCGTAAGACTTGTTAAGACAATGCGTGTGTGTGTGTGTGTGTGTGTGTGTGTGTGTGTGTGTGTGTGTGTGTGTGCACTCCACAACCACTTGTCCCACTGTTGCTAAAGGCCAGCAGTCACCTTAGTTGTGTGCTGTTTGTAGGTGTGTGTGTGTGTGTGAGTGTGTGTGTGTGTGTGTGTGTGTGTGTTTGTGTTTGTGTGTGTGTGTGTCAAACTCACTGGTGGTGTCAAGGCCAGCAGTCACCTTAGTTGTGTGCTGTTTGTAGGTGTGTGTGTGTGTGTGTGTGTGTGTGTGTGTGTGTGTGTGTCAAACTCACTGGTGGTGTCAATCTTCTTGACCAGGCCTCTTCCTTTGGCGTGGAAAGGCACGCCTGCTGTCTTCTTCAGCTGCTGGGCCGTCTCTGTGGCTAAAAACAAAAACACATTGAAATATGAATGAATGAATGAATGAATGAATGAATGGTCTCCCTGAATGGAGGCGGGGCTCCCCTGGTGCTTGGAAAAAAAAGACTAAAAACAAGAGAGCCAAGGATAAAACAAAAAAGAGAAAAGAGCTGGTTGACATAAATAAAGGCTATGTACACTATCTACTATACTATACAATAAAACACTATGCTATACACTATGCTATGCTATAAATATCCTAACTTTTTCCTATATCTGAACCTTATGTACACATGAAATATTACAATTCTCAAATGTGACGGAAAGAGCCCATTCACTTCCCCTCAGTCGAACACACAGAAGAGAGAAGAAACAACATAACACCCATAATCCATAACCCTTTCATCTGAGTCCTACCGTCCGTAGTTGGACTACGGTAGTTCAACCAAGCACTAAACCTGCTTTTCTCCAAGCACGACGTAGTGTTAAACTTTAACTTACACTTCCCCATAAAGTCACAAAAGTAAACATTTCAAGACGCATGATCTCGAATTTCACTCTAGCAGAATGTCTCTTTTACCTCAGGCTCTGAGTCATAGATATCTATAGTCTATGCTCTGACTGACACTAGTTCAAGCGTGGTTATTAGCGTGGAGTGTTCTCCAAAAAGTTCTCACTGGGGGCTGCAAAGATGGTGATGGGGCCAGTGATTATTGGTCCCATGTTGACTTATTTCCATACTAATGGTTGGGGACACGCGATACAGAGGAGTTATCGCAACATAGAAGTAACTTGTAACATCCCAATCCAATACATTTTTTAAAGACCTATCAAATCATATTCATACACAATTCTGATTATTAACTTAAATTTAAGACCCCACGGGAACCCTGCTACCCCTTGAAGGTCTGAGAGAACCAGACAGGCCAAAGCGATATGGGGAGACAGGGTCCCATAGGTCCACTGAATGACGGAGCCATCTCCACTACCTCAGATCTATGAACATCGAAGGTGTACCAGGGTAGGTGTCAGACTGAGCCGCGACCAGACTCGGTGCATGACAGGTAGTCTGGAAGTGGACGGGATGGAGGGAGGGGGAGGGAGAGAGAGGGAGGGAGGAAGGGAGGGAGGGTGAGAGGGAGAGAGAGGGAGGGAGAGAGAGAGAGGGAGAGAGAGGGAGAGAGAGGAAGGAAGGGAGGGAGAAAGAGAGAGAGGAAGGAAGGGAGGGAGCGAGAAAGAGAGAGAGGGAGGGAGAAAGAGAGAGAGAGAGGGAGGGGAGTCTTACATTTCTGCAGCAGTTCTGCCCTGAGGGTGGCGCTCTTAGGCTTCCTCTTAAGCTGGAAGTGTTTGACGGGGGGCGTGAGCGGCCCCACCAGGGTCGTCAGGGCGCTCTTGTTCAGGTACTGACACTCCAGAGGCAGCATGGCCGACGCTTCGCACTCACCCACTGGAGGGAGGGGGAGATGAAGACAAGAGCTGGCATGAGCAACAAGTACATGTGCATGGAAGCTGACGCAAAATACACAAGGAGTTTCTCTGGCAATGGTACTCTATAAAGGCACTGATCTGCTCTGCTACAAGCAGGGTTCGACAGTAACACCGTTTTACTTGCCCGGAGCAAGTAAAACATTCACCGGGTTTGTTTCCGCGATCCCGACGACGCTGCTGGATCCTGGATATGTTTACCTGTGTGCAGGAAGAACAACAGACGGCGCAGGCGCCAGACTAGTCGACGGTGCGTGGAGTGAAGATATTATCAAAGCGTACGGGTGATCAACAGGCGCGTACGCTTTGATAATATCTTCACTCCACGCACCGTCTGTTGTTCTTCCTGCACACAGGTAAACATATCCAGGATCTAGCAGCGTCGTCGGGATCGCGCAAACAAAACCGGTGAATGTTTTACTTGCTCCGGGCAAGCGGGCAAGCGTTACTGTCGAACCCTGTACAAGTACAACACTGTCCTACAGGGGTGGAAACAGGATGGCATAGACCTTTATAGTGAAGCCAAATGTATCAAAACCCCACTGCTAACATCCTCATTTAGAATGGAGCTCATGATCGATTCTATGGACTACATCTACCCTACGTGACCCCTGACCTCCTGTGTCCCCCCTAGTGTTGTTCACCTTTCTCCCTCAGCTCCCCCAGGATGTCCTGGACGTTGGGGTTCTGCTCCTCCAGGTCCAGGTTGAGGGAGCCCGTCTCTGGGAAGGACTTGAGGATGTCGGCCACCATGAGCACCCAGGGCTCCGTGTCCACCGTGGCTAACTGGATGATCTCTGACAGAGCCTCCTTCATCTGCAAGGGGGAAGCAAGGGACAGCGAGGGTCAGGGGCATCCAGGCAGGCGTCAACAACAACAACAACAACAACAACAACAACAACAACGCCATCTATCACTCATATTGGTACTGTATATTTTGTCTTGAGTATTGTCGTGTTGTTGTCTTGTTGTTGTATGTACTGTAGCTTGTTTAGTATGGTAGAATGCCAAATCATGTTCCTAGTGCACTGCACATGGTGAATAAAGTTGAATTGAATAAAAGTTAAATTTATAATAAAGTTGAATAAAGGTGAATTGAATTGAACAACAACAACAACAATAACAGGGTCTAACTTTCGAAGGAACCAAGATTTTTAGGTTTTTAGGATTTAAGTGCCATGACAGGAGATGCAAATGTTATATCATATGCATGCACTTAACAGATTTAATCACTCATTGTCATTGATAAGTTATGTAGCTATATATATTTTACACAAACTACTACACAAACAATTGGGCACATGCATGATAAACATTGAGAGAGATAGTAGTGTTTCAACAGCGAGTGAAAAAAATCACATAGTAAAGCCATTGTATTGTAATATGATTGGTTAGATAATGAACAGATCAAGTAGCTGCTAGGCCTATGAACTGCTTGAAGATAAATCTGTCTAATAACCCGTGTAGTGTACCGAGGGGGGCTATTATCAAAGCATATTGTGAGGTGTGACCACCCAAGGCTGGCTACAACACTATCCTCTCCCTCGCCGGTTACGCCCTCCAAAACAGGAGCTGCCAAGCAGCAAGCCATTTCAAATGATCTGGACTGCACCGTTTTCATGCATTTGAATGAAGTTGACAATGACCGTGTAGCTACAAGTTCTAGCTTTCGCTAGACAGCTTGCTTAAATATATCAGTAGCTAATACTTGGTGGGTCTTAGAAGAAGGAAGATAAGACATGTGCGTTAGGTAAACAATTAATCATGACGTGACTTAGCATAGCCGGACACTTATTATTGCAAGCCCAGGGCAAGTTAATGGCTTAGCTTTGTCAACATAGACTCCAGGGGCCAGCTAGCTAGCTTACATAGCAGGCTTTCTTATCATGGTAATGCAATGGGGGGTTTGCTTGAAAGCATCAAGCATGGGTGTGAATTAAAAGCACTTCCCGCTCACGAAGCTAGTAATTCACACTAGGCAGCTCTTCACTGGCTGCTAAAACAAACCCCATCAAACTGACGATAGATACCAAAGTTAGCAACACTGGAAGCTCTGTGAGGTTAGAATTATAAGGTTCTATTTCCATTTTTGGTCAAAATTGAGTTTTTTTTACATAATCTGATCCATTAGGTGTTTATTAATGCCTATGTGGTGTTATATTTGTAAAATGTTGACATTTTTGAGTTAGTAATTCATAAAATATCATTCTAAACTCACGACTCAGCCTCGCATTATAGCAGCTCTGTCCTTTTGTATTTTATTAATTACTAACTAAAAAATGTCAATATTTAAAAAAATAACACCACACAGGCATTAATAAACACCTAATGGATCAGATTATGTAAAACACTTTTTTTAAATGTTGACCAAAATCGGAGATAGAACCTTATAATTAAAGCTAAACTAACCCTCTCTCCTCTCAGCTCCATGCCCAGACCCTCACCTCGTCCACGGTCCTCCGGGGTAGGTGTAGCATGCCCAGCAGCAGCTTCAGCTTCACGGGCGGCGACAGGCTGGAGAAACACAGGCGAATGTTGTCGATGACGGACACGGTGAGCAGCGAGGCGATGCTGGCCGGCGCCCACAGCTCGTCCGCCGAGCCCAGCTTGTTGTGGAGCCACAGGCCGGTGTCGCTATCCTTCATCGACGCCATCTTGGGGAAAAAGAAGTGTTTTTGCGTTCAGGCATTTTAACGGGCTACCTAAGAAAACATGCTGGGACAACTGAGAAGGACCCCACCCACATGTGTCACAGGGGGGAGATTGTATGTATGGGGGGAACTGAACAGATTTACCTGTCCAAAAATATGTTACGATAATATGTTTTAGATGTGTTTTTGAATAAAGATAATAATAATAATAATAATAATATTAATAACTTTATTTATATAGCACTTTACGTCAAAGTGCTTTACAAGTACAGTAGGTAAAAAAACAGCACATTTTAAACAATATAAAAACAGCTATTTCAATTTTAAAAAACACACAATTTCGCACCACAAATATAATAGGTAAAAACAAAAATTTTAAACAAATTTAAAAACAACTATTTCAATTAAAAAACACACATAAATTACAACAGCACAAAAAAACAGCCTATGACAAAGATGTTTGGACATGGATGGAGAATAAAACTATCCTAGTTATCCTAGTTAAATATCTATCTACTAGCCAGGGCTTTGGGTCGGCAAGGAGCTGTCAGAAATGATCTTGGCAAAATGCCACAACTTAAAGTAGCCTACTCCAACTCATAACTTCTGTATTATTGTGCCAATTTGTTGTGTTTGTTAGTTTGATATTTTTAAAACTTTGTATGAATGAATCATCACGCAACTCCGAGGTCAAATGGCATCTGCTATGTCAATTGAATAAAAAATGAATTAGAATTTTGCAACGTTTTTTCCCCCTTACATGTTATGAAGTAGTCTATTATTGTTAGATTATTATATCCGTTTAACATTCCTGATTATTGTTGTCCAAAGTTTAGTTACTGTATTTTTTTTTAACGGTATGCAAATATCAAGAGATATTGAAAACACTTAAATAGAGATTGTGATTAAATATACCATATGTGACCACTCTCAGCGAACCGGAGGCGATCACGTTCAATTTGGGATGAATAAATAAACGCATATAAATTGCATATCCTTACGGGACTCTGGGAGGGACAAAAATAAACCGTTAGAAGGATCACGTTTTCATACGCATGCGCACTACCCTACCTGCACATTCATGACAGAAAAATTCTCTGGTGGGCGTCTGACATTGTTTTTGTTCTCTTCAAAACATCCCTGACAGTGAGTACATCATGCACATCTTTAAATCTCTCTTTCTCTACGTGCATACCTTCCTAATTCCTTAAATGCATTAGACGTTCATTGTGTCAGAAATGATAGGAGCCTACGGTATTATTCTCCGTTATCGGTTTTATTGCCTGTTTGATTTCTGTAGCATCATACATTCGTGTTTTCTTAATAGTAGGCCTGTTTTGCTTTAGTGAGTTAGATAGTTGAGCTAAAAAGCAATCATATTATGAAATTCTCTGCATATTTTTCAGGTAACTCATCCCAGGCTCATCATGGCATCACGCGTCTATCTGCAGGCTGTGGTGCTCCTACTGGTCCAGATTCTCTGTTTTAGGGCCACTGATGCGGACCAGGAGACAGGGACCGTTATCCCCGCTGAAAGTATGTGCATTGGTTAATAATAAAGATGTACATAGTAAAATGAGGATGTAATGATATCATTCTGTGCATAATGATGGTTATGGAGAGAACGCAGGAGCCGATATGGTATTGATTGGCGTTCCTTATAAATAAAATCAATCAATGGCATAGCTACAATGGTAGTTACTGTAATACTAAGATACTAATAATTAATTTATTAGCCTATAAACCTCTTGTAGCGTACAGTAGCGTTTTTGTTTTGACAAGTAATGTAGTAAGCATAATGACTCATCTCTGATGAATCATCACATTTAATTTGTTTCGCAGGCCGACCCTGTGTGGATTGCCATGCATTTGAGTTCATGCAGAGGGCATTGCAAGACCTCAAGAAGACTGCCTTCAACCTCGATGCTAGGGTAAGAGCCTCTTCAGTGGAGCTTTGAATTGCACTTTTAAGCTGCCTAAAGTTCAATTGCTCCCAATATAGGCTAGTAGTCATATTAGAGTTTAGGCCTATCTCCCAGTTGGTAGAGCCTAGTCTACTCACACTATTGTTCCTAACATTGCGTGAGCTTAGAATTATACGGTTCTATCTCAGTTTAGAATGATAAGGTTCTATCTCCGTTTAGGGCAGTTCAGAGATATTGAGCGTCAAAGTTTTTACATTCCATTATGTTTTGTGAGATGGAACCTTTGTCTTTTATGAATTACTAACTAAAACATGTCAATTTTTTTTAAATAACACCACACAGGCATTAATAAACACCTAATGGATCAGATTATGTAAAAAACTCAATTTTGACAAACCTTATAATTCTAACGTCACGATTGCCTTTTCTCTCTCTCTCTCCCCCAGACGGAGAACCTGGTAATGAGGGCAGAGAGACGGGCTCTGTGTGACTGCATGCCCACCAACACCCTGCACTGAACCAACCACCCTGCACTGAGGGGTGTGTGTCTGTCCAGTCAACTAGCGATCCACCTCAATACCAATAACGGACACCCCTTTCCTCATTATACACACCACCTGGACACCCCAATATATCAAAACCCCGCTCAATGATGGAATGTTATTATTTTGTTTATTAATTTGCACAAGTGGCACTTTATTTTTTCTGCTTTTCACATTGCTTTTGATATTGCAGTGTTTTTATTATTAATTAAAGCTCCTTTGTTGAGTTCAGTTCAGGCATACATTTGTTTGCCTTGTAAACAACCACTAGTCTATTGTACTATACATCCAGATCTTATACAACATGTAATACACGGCTGTGTTAGTTTGTGTAAAACAAACTAGGATTTTTCTCTATGAAGTTGAAGGGGATACACATTTTCCATTTGTTGTATCATCTGAAAGGACATATTATTTGCACTGTATTTTGGAAGTCCTATAGGTTATATAGGTTTATATAATATGTGTTTTAGGGTTATGTGTTGAAAGAGATTGATAGAGATAATTCACATACACTAATGCGCTGCATAGTCCATTTAAAAATACCTTGTAATTAATTTCCATTCTGTTATTGTATAGTTTAAAGACAGTACATTGGAAGGTTTTATAGACATCGTCACGATGTTTAATTAGAATAATTAATAATTAGAATTATAAGGTTCTATCTCCATTTTTGTCAAAATTGAGTTTTTTTACATAATTTGATACATTAGGTGTTTATTAATGCCTGTGTGGTGTTATTTTTAAAATGTTGACATTTTTGAGTTAGTAATTCATAAAATACAAAGGTTCCATCTCACAAAACATAATGGAATGTAAAAACTTTCACGCTCAATATCTCAGAACTACCCTAAACGGAGATAGAACCTTATAATTCTAAGCTCACGACGTCTACTGTGTGTCTTTTAGATTGATTGTACTTCTAGGTCCCTCTTTGGCATGCATGAATATTGGGTACACTGTCGGCCATTTCTAGAGGTTCACCTAATTAGTGGTATCTAGCGTATAGTATGATTTGTCTTTACTCTTGCAGAACTGTAAAATAACATCAATTGATTCATTGTATTTGACAAGAGAATGGACAAACTCATTTGTGTGACTTAAGGGCTGGTTTCACAGACAAGGTTTAAGCCTTAAGTCGTGGACTAAATCACACTTTCGATGTAAAATCTCCATTGAACATGCTTTTTAGTCTTAAGATTAGGTTCAAGGCTTGTCTGTGAAACCGGCCCATAGAATTGGATAATTTGTTTAAAGAGATGTAACAGATTGAAATTTGAAATATATGAATATTTGTTACTTTGATATTTTCTTGTTGCTTGTTTGAAAACAGTGTACTTTGTTCCAATGTGTCAAAAAAATTGCCTTTAATATTAAACTAATTATACCACTCATCACTGATGTATGCCTGCCTTGAAATACTTAGTGAAATCAACCCCATCAACATCACTGATAATAAAGCTTGAGTGATGCTGGACGGAAAGTGTTCAATTAAAATATTCCCTCACATTTGTGAGTGTGTGAGTGTGTGTGTGTGTGTGTGTGTGTGTGTGTGTGTGTGTATATGTGTGTAGTCCTTTCCATCAGCCATAGAGTGGCAGAGGCACATCGATTATTTATAAATAGGAAAGAATTCCTCCCCGACAATAGAGAGCTCTGCTCTCAGAAAATTATGTTCATGTACCGGTAACCTCTGTCACACTATTAACTAACATCAAGCTGTTATGATTGTATGGTCCAATGACTAACATCAGACAGAAATGCAGATTCATTCAGTAATGACACACACATACACACACATACACACACACACACACACACACATATACATACACACACACACACACACACACACACACACACACACACACACAAGCAGAGCAGATGGAGGCCATGCTCTGTTTGTGTGTGTGTGTGTATGTGTGTATATGTGTGTGTGTGTGTGTGTATGTGTGTGTGTGTGTGTGTGTGTGTGTGTGTGTATGTGTGTATATGTGTGTGTGTGTGTGTGTGTGTGTGTGTGTGTATATGTGTGTGTGTGTGTGTGTGTGTATGTGTGTGTCATTACTGAATGAATCTGCATTTCTGTCTGATGTTAGTCATTGGACCATACAATCAAAACACAATGCAATACTAATTAATAAAATATCATATTTGTTCAAAAGTGATTGTAGCAAATAATTAAGATTACAAGATAGTCACCAAAAACATAGACTGCATGACATCACAGCTGCTCACTGACTCTGTGCACATTGTTCCTATTGGGGCGATAGCTTGCTTTTCAGAATGCTGCACTAGCCAGAGTCTCACAACCAATTAGAGAAATGCTGTAGTAGTCAGTACTTGCTGTTGGTGGCTGACCTCATACGCTAACACCCCCTTTCATGTATTTATAATGTGGATTACACAGGATGTACACAATTACTGTAGTCCCTCTTCTTGCCACTAGGAGGCGCCCTAAATCAGGGCATTCACTGGCTATGTCGCATTGATGCAGCACTTCCCCCGTGGGTTAAAAGCAGGGCTCTGCAGAGCAAGCAGGTTTGGGAAATAAATAGATACAGCAACAGTAAACACAAAATCAGGGATCCACACTGCGTCCCCTGTTGCATACTCACCTGCAGTGACCTGGCAACCCGAAGCGACTACAGCACTGTGCAGCCAGGCTAAAGCAACAGCCACACGCAAACACAGAACACACCCAGTCAAGCCTCACCCCTACCACTGGCGGACTCAGGGGGGGCAGGGGGGGTGACCGCCCCTCCTGGTGCCCCCACAGTTGAAAAATGTCTCTCTTAAGTGCCCTTTTGAGTGGCAAAAATGCCCTTTTGAGTGGCGAAAATGAGAGGACGTGCCCTATTGGTGCCCCTCCAATGGTCTAAACTTGACCATGTGACCCACAGTTGATACATTTCGCACTAAAGTGCCCTACAGTCTTCATGTGTCTATCTCTCAGTCAAAGAAACACTTTGAACTTGATTTCCTGTTCCAGTTTAACAAGAGAGGGGTGGGGTGGGGTGTAATGGAGAATGTTTTCGGTATTCTTTAAGGAATTCTTAGGAAATGAATGAAATCTTTGAGTGATGCCACAGAGAGTGTTGAGGTATGACTGGGTGTCTGTGCATGGTGTGTTTGTATTTCAGGAAGGGGAGAAAAGAAAGCAGACAGTCAGTCAGGAAGGCTTAATAGGGAATCTCATCCATCCACAGATGTCCTGAGAATCAGGTTGATGTTCTGCTGAATCACTCAAATAGATCCATAGCCTTCTCTTCTCTAGACTAAGATGGTCTTTCATCACCACTTTCATCTTTTCCCTGAGAAAAACTGGACTAAACTAAAACTAAAACGTTTCTCTTTGATGTTCCCTGGCATGCACACAGGCATCAATCGACACATAGCTTAATCTTCTACTTGAAAAGCACACACACACACACACACACGCACACACACACGCACACACACACACACACACACACACACACACGCACACACACACACGCGCACACACACACAACGTTTGACCCTGTGGTAGAGGTTTGCAAATATAGCTGCCCTTGGCGTGCATACATAACACCTGGACATGTTAAGCAAATGAATATGGCTGCAGCTACAAGGGCAGGGCAGGGTCAGAGGTCACTACCCAGGATGCCCCTCCCTCCCGCCAGAATAGTATAGTATAGTATAGTATAGTAGTATAGTATAGTAGTATAGTATAGTATAGTAATAGTATACCACCAATTGGAATCCCGTGACGTTAGAATTACAAGGTTCTATCTAAATTTTTGTCAAAATTTAGTTTTTTTACATAATCTGATCCATTAGGTGTTTATTAATGCCTGTGTGGTGTTATTTTTTTAAATGTTGACATTTTTGAGTTAGTAATTCATAAAATACAAAGGTTCCATCTCACAAAACATAATGGAATGTAAAAACTTTGACGCTCAATATCTCTGAACCACCCTAAACGGAGATAGAACCTTATCATTCTAAGCTCACGATATGTCTGCATATCAAATTGATTAATCGATTATGTGGCATAATCAGGTATTGTGACCCTCTACTGAAGAGGACAGAGGACACCCTGGTGTCGTTTCCTTCTCCTAATAAAACATCAGAGTGAAGAGAGGACACACATTGACAGAGAGGAGTTCAGCAGACGTGTGTCTCATGTCTGGACGAACGCCATGACGGGTGGGAATCCGTACAGAGATTAGCAGGGGAGGAGGGGAGGAGGGGGGGAGGAGGGGAGGAGGGGAGGAGGGGGGGGGGGGGAGGGGAGGAGGGGAGGAGGGGAGGAGGGGGGGGGAGGAGGGGAGGAGGGGAGGAGGGGAGGAGGGGAGGAGAGGGGAGGGAGGAGGACGCTGACAGCAGCCAATAATGGCTGTGTTTCTGTCCCAGTTTTTAAGGCTGAATATTCCAGTCTGCCGGGCACCTAAGACCACAGAGATGCCACTGTCACTGTGGGCGGTTCTATTTTTACCCACCATGCCCTGCAAATGAGCCAAAATGGCCGTCTGTGGGTGTTTCTCAAGCAGTGAGCAGGCGGGCGGCTGCAGTGTTAGCAGCCAGGGCACCATAAATAAATAATGCCACACGATAATGTTATTAAATATGCAATTAAATATTTTCCAGGGCCTCTATGAATTACACATTAGAGGCCTACAGTATCTATGAATATGCCTGGCCAGGCCAACGATAATGAAATATTTACTGGGTGAACTCATCACATACAAGGGTGGATCAAGAAGAGAATGTTTGGAGAAGTGGGAAGTTCTTTGCGATGGTTAGACACTGTGGGTGGCTTTGGGGCGGCTGTGGCGCAGGAGGTAGAGTCTCCGTCTAATGATCACAAGGTTGGCAGATCGGCGGTTCGAGCCCCGGCTGGCCACATGTCGAAGTGTCCTTGGGCAAGACACTGAACCCCAAAATTGCTCCCAGTGAGCGGGCCATTGGCCATTGGTGTGTGAATGTGTGTGTGAATGGGTGAATGAGAGGCCATGGTAAAGCGCTTTGGAGCAGCAAAAAAGGCGCTATATAAGTGCAGTCCATTTACCATTTATTTACTGTGGATGGAGGATCAGAAGGGTGCAACATACATACAGACTGTCTGAGAGGTGTGAAACAGAGCTCTTCCTCCGCCGTAGGTTTGTCTTGGCATCCAGCAGGGCTGTGGCACGTCCCATGATGCATCTGCTGACACCTCGTATCCAGAGCCAAGCCTGAGTCTCATTTTTAAAAAAAAGCTAGTCTGTCGTTTTTCAAGGATCCACCCTCCCTCTCTCCTCCTCTCTGTCCGTGCGTCCCTCTCTCCCCCCCTCTCCGTCTTCTTACTTTCTGGGGGTCAGAGTAGATCAGAGCAGGTCTGCAAGGTTTCTTTCATCCCCCTTTCCCCTCAGTCTCTCTCTCTCCATCTTTCGCTCAGTCCATCTGTCCTGTCTGTCTCCCCTTTACTCTGTCAGTCTCTACACAGTATCTCCGTCGTCCCCCCCCTCTCTCTTTGGTGACAGAATGAGTCGACTGCCTGTAGCTGTGGTCCCCTTGCCCTCTCAGTGGGGGTAAGTGTCTCTAGCCAGGGCAGATTGTCCGAGGGGGTTGTGGGGGGGGGTTGATGTCGGGGAGGGACACGGGGGGGGTAACAGTGGGCAGTCAGGGACATCACCCACAGTCTGATTATTAATAGACTGAGAGAGCCTAAAACTAGGAAACATTGGCACGCACGCACGCACGCACGCACGCACGCGCACACACACACACACACACACACACACACACACACACAGAGAGGGAGAGAGAGAGCCTCTACTAGACATTCTCTGGGGCAGACA
>NC_137687.1:3052723-3065223 GCF_963989245.1 Nansenia antarctica
TTCTATCAAAATACCTATATATACGACACTACTGTTAACAACAGTTTAACTGTTGACGTTACACTAGTTTATTGATGTGCTCATCTCATGTTACAGTAGCTATTTCTGTATCGTAAATGTAATACAATAAACATCTTTAAAACTCTCATTCAGAAAAAAATACATTCCACAAACATTCCTCCACAACTCTCCAGCAGCCTTGAGGCGTTTCATTCTTGCAAGCATTCAGGTCCTTCTTGTGAAAAGCCTTTCAGAATCTTGAAGAGGCAATTTATGTGTTGAAAGAGATTGATAGAGATAATTCACATACACTAATGCGCTGCTTAGTCCATTGAAAAAATACCTTGTAATTCATTTCCATGCTATTATTGTATATGTTAAAGACAGGACATTGGAAGGTGTTATAGACATCATGACGTTAGAATTCTAAGGTTCTATCTCTCTTTTTGTCAAAATTGAGTTTTTTACATAATCTGATCCATTAGGTGTTTATTAATGCCTAGTTAGTACTCATTAATGATGAGTTAGTAATTCATAAAATACAAAGGTTCCATCTCATAAAACATAATGGAATGTAAAAACTTTGACGCTCAATATCTCTGAACTACCCTAAACGGAGATAGAACCTTATCATTCTAAACTCACGAGTTGGTGTCAGTGGTGGTCCGTGAAGGTATTGCCGGTGGTCCATCAGTTCAATAATGTCATTGTAAACAATGTAGAAAAGCAAAGTTTAAAAAAGCAAGAGAAGGGTAAATAAATGGTATATAAGCTAAAGTTAGAAGCTAAAGGTATAAGCAGTTTACTCAACGGGAGCAGACAGTGACGTTGCCCCTTAGACTGACCTCTGACCTCTGACCTCTGACCTCTGACTGACCTCTGCAGCTGATCCAGAACGCTGCTGCCCATCTGGTGTTCCTTCATCCTCCCCAAATTCTCTCATGTTACCCATCTCCTTCAGCAGCACCCTTCACTGGCTCCCGATAGCAGCTCGCTCGATCAGATTCAAGACCCTGGTGCTCGCCTACCGGCCGGGCGGCAGGAGGGACAGCCCCTACCTGCCTACCTGCACCAATGGTCAACATCAGCATCACCCGTTCACTCCGCTCCTCCACCTCTGCTGGCTGACAGGCCCCACCATCTCTAAGCTGATCGCACTGCCCGGTCACATCTCTTCACTCTACTGGCTCCCCGCTGGTGGAACGACGGCTGTCAGAACTGCAGAATCACTCCCTCACTGTCCCTCCTGAGACATCTACTACCCCCCTGCACTGTCCCTCCTGAGACATCTACTACCCCCCTGCACTGTCCCTCCTGAGACATCTACTACCCCCCTGCACTGTCCCTCCAGAGGCATCTACTACCCCCCTGCACTGTCCCTCCAGAGGCATCTACTACCCCCCCTGTACTGTTTCTCCTGAGACATCTACTACCCCCTGCACTGTCCCTCCTGAGACATCTACTACCCCCCTGTACTGTCCCTCCTGAGACATCTACTACCCCCCTGCACTGTCCCTCCTGAGACACCTATTTCCCCCCCCCTATACTGTTTCTCCTGAGACATCTATTACCCCCCCCCCCTGTACTGTGTGTCCTGTGTCATTAATAATACAAAAATAATAATACAAAAATAAAAGAATCTTCCTTCTTCTAGCACGACGACTGCCAATGATCCCCCAGGCCTGAGCATAGATTACTTTTTTCCTACTATGACTAGTGGATAGATGATTCACTTACTTAGTTAAATGTATTTGATTGTAAGTCGCTTTCGAATAAGGCGTCTGCTAAATGACAAAAAAGTAAAATAAATATATAAATGTCATCAGAGGAAACCTGGCCTGATAGAATTTTGGTAGCTGATATATATTTATATAGTCATATATATATATTGACTCTTCAGAGAATCATCACATTGGATCTCCATAACCTCCAATTGTATACTCTCCTCGCTTTCTTCTGCGTCAATCGAGAAGGGGTTTGTGAAGAGCTTGATGTATTTATCCAGGGCAGCAAAGTCTTGGAGGGGCTGCTTATTGAATTCTGTCAGAAGATATATTTCACCTTTTGCAGAAAAGGGTTGGCATTTGGTGAACGCAGCCTTAAGTTCCAACAGTGTGAGGAAGTGCACCACATTGAAGTTGCGTAGTTGTGTCTCAAGGAGACAGAGCTGTACACAGAATGCTTTCAGGTCGTGACGTTAGAATTATAAGGTTCTATCTCCATTTTTTTCAAAATTGAGTTTTTTACATAATCTGATCCATTAGGTGTTTATTAATGCCTGCGTGGTGTTATTCTTAAAATGTTGACATTTTTTAGCTAGTAATTAATAAAATACAAAGGTTCCATCTCACAAAACATAATGGAATGTAAAAACATTGACTCTCAATATCTCTGAACTGCCCTAAACGGAGATAGAACCTTATCATTCTAAGCTCACGAGGTGTCTGTATACAGTTGAGGCACAAGCTGATCTTTGCCGTGCAGGCTCTTGTTTAGTGTTTAGTTGGCTTGTCAGATTAACTAAAAAAAGCCAGGCCATAGAGAGGTCACTCAGCTCATGAAGAGAGAGTCAGTCTTTCTCTTTCAAAAACTGGTAAATTTCACTTCTCAGCGAGTGGTAGATCCCTGTATTCAGCATCAACTTCAGATAGGAAAGCCTGAAATTCTCTGTGATAAAGTGATTAAGTGATAGAGTGATAGAGTGCTTGTGACTGAATTAGGTTGATAGTGTTCACCCCAACATTCATGACATGGGGCGGCTGTGGCTCAGGAGGTAGAGCTGCCGTCTAATGATCACAAGGTTGGCAGATCGGCGGTTCGAGCCCTGGCTGGCCACATGTCGAAGTGTCCTTGGGCAAGACACTGAACCCCAAATTGCTCCCAGTGAGCGGGCCGGCGCCTTGCATGGCAGCTTGCCGCCATTGGTGTGTGAATGTGTGTGTGAATGGGTGAATGAGAGGCCGTTGTGAAGCGCTTTGGATAAAGGCGCTATATAAGTGCAGTCCATTATATGACATCACAGCTGGACTGCCTCAGCTCAGAGTGCCTCTTGGTGGATAGTACAGTGCATTTTAACAGCCTCGCCTCCACTGTCGTGAACCTTCCTGCACACCATAGAAGCCATTCCGTTCTGCTATTCCGTTCCGCTCGCCTGTCATTGCTGGAGCCCCATCCCGTCAACGCCACACAGCTTGTCCCAGGGCAGTTTAATTTCATCAATCGCAGCAACAACTAAGATGGACATTTAAAACTACATGACAGACCACGCAAGCAAGGGCGAAAAACCTGTACACTGTGCATCCAGGAAAACTCCCTTGCAGCCCTCTACTCAGCGGCCCCCAACCCCCCCCCCCACCGGGGACACCCAGCCGCCCCACACACCCGGCCCGCCCCACCACCAGCACACCTGACCCAACCAACCAAGCACAAACCATGATTGCCCTGCACCTGACCAGCCCAACCAGGTGCACCTGACCAGCCCAACCAGGTGCGCCAGAGACCAAACACACAGGGCAGCCGGGGGTCAGAGAGGAGAAACATCCCATGGAGCCTCTACTCATCCAACGACTGTTGTGGAAGATTGCAATAATTCATCACCATTATTAATGCTATATTAATGATTATATGTGGCGCACGGAGTGGGAGGCAAACACCTCCAAACTCTGTGACCACATCCCAGTCGCCGGCCCTGAGCCCCTCGGGATGGACTTGCCAAGGCTATCCTGGGTGAGGCTCAATCGTCTCCGGACCGGCGTCGGGCGTTTCCGCTCATCAATGCACAGATGGGGATTGGCCCCAAATGCGCAGAGGACCATGCGCGCAGAGGACCAAACCGCAGACCATATTATCCTGGACTGCCCGGTGTACCACCCACCCAACGGGATGCATGGTCTGTCGGTACTAGATGACGAGACGATGACGTGGCTTCTGGAGGGGTGTCCAGAAATATAGCCCGGGTGAGCCCCTCAACGGGGTGGTAAAAGGGTAGCCCCTCGGCCCCGAGCCTGGTGGAGTGGAGAGGAAACAACAACCCATACGCCGAAGAAGAAGAATGCTATATTCAGACTTACGAATAAGACTTTAGACTAATTATTCATCAAATATATTGGATACATTTAACCTTTATACAGACATACAGAATAGTGAACTTTTCAACTTAAGACTCAAATGTTGGCTTCTCCTGACTGTTTTGCGGTTACTGTTGCAATAACAGAGTCCTGCAGCAAATGCAGAGGGCCAAGGTTACATCTGATTTAGAGATTGAGAGTTAAGAAAACATTATGCTATATCTTATTACAAAGGGATGGCAAGCTGTCATAAGCTGAGGCGAGAGGCTACATCTGGTAAAGATTGAGCGGAGAAAGGAGAAACAAAGATAATATTTCTGTATAAATATCACGCCTTTCAGAAGAAGTCTTTGTCTTTTTCTCTGCGTCTCTGTGTAGAGTAATATCTCTGTGCATATGATTTCAGTGTATCGAAATATTCCATGTCAACTTGGCATAATAAACGGAGCTCAAAAGTGAACTTTTGGTTTCTTTGATTACTGAATTATGTAATATGCTAGATTATGACTGACTCAGACTGAACTCAGAGGAGAGGATTTTGTCCGTTACACATTGTGCATGAACTTGGTGAAAAATGTGCCGTGGACGTGGTTTGTTATAGCGATTTAGTAACGCTGGGCACACACTGAGTCTGTCATCAATTAAATCACCTCCTTGAAACTGGATGAGTGGATTAACTTTCTGTCTTAACTTGACATATTAATAGGCTACATCAGCAGTTAAGAAATAAATCTGATACATTATCAACGAGAAAGGTCATTATCAGTCACGGTAATCCACCTGCAGTGAAGGTGTAAACACTGATCTGAAGCCTATGGGGTATTGTTTGGGAGTTACCTTTTCAGCTCACCTGATTACATGCTGATGCATGTATGAACAAACTGCCAAATGGTTAAACTAAAGACGTAAAAAGGTCACCAGTTTTTGTCGTTGGATGTTTATCGTGAATCGGTTTGTTTTGATTGGGCGGCTGTGGCTCAACCGGTAGAGCTGTCTAATTAGAGATGTCTAATAATGAACGCAAAGTGAACGTCTGCAGCTCGCAGCTGTGGTGCCACGTGTCGAAGTCAGTGTCCCTGAGAAAAGTATGAAGATTATAAAAAGGCACTTTCTAAACCCTTAATTGCTCCGGGGTCGCTTATAGAATAGATTCAAGATTCAAGATTGCTTTATTGTCTGTGACAGAAATTCTCCTTTGACAGGTTTTGTGCAGTTCATGAATACTGTAGCGAACGTGAACTGGTAGTGTAACTCGCCCCATGTGGGGGTCGAACCCCGATCTCCCGCATAACCGCCGGCCGCGCTAACCACAACACCAAGAGAGTAAACTCCCTTGGTGGAACTGCTAACGGACCTTATACAGGTTCGTTACAATACGTTATCCACATTAAAAACACACATAGGTCACATAGGCCTACATACAATAAAAACAGACAGATATAACAGTGTTTATAAAATGTAGTGCCTATTTAAAAAGTCTAGTCATTTAAAAATAATACTAAGAAAAAAAAGTATTATGATTTAAAAAGCTAAAATGCTAAAATGTTGTGGTTTAAAAGAAAAACAGTGTGCTTCCTATTTTAAAATGTTCAGGGCGGTGGTTGCAGTGGGAATGAATGATTTTTTATATGTGTATGTTTTTTTATAATGGCTGTGAGTGACCCCCTTGCCTAGATTACCCCCTGCATAAATGCATTTCGTTGTAGCCTAGGTTACTCTGTCTCTGTGCAATGACTTTAACTGAAACTTTAAATCCCCCTTCCTTGACAGTCGAGGCAGTGATGCTGCTGTCTGGTCAAACTGCGCATGCGTGGAGTCTGTCTTGCTGGGTGCTTCGGTCCACCCGCAGGTGCTGATGCTGAGAAATGATAGAAATGATGCATCTGATCTCGCTTGAGATATTATGGGGTGCATGGTGCATGGTGCATGGTGCATGGTGCATGGTGCATGGGCGACAAAGGCATACGCGTTGTAGCCGGACGTTGTAGCTAGTGGTCGTTATATTACGCTCTGCGTAAGGCGAAATTAGACATTTTAAGTGCGACTTTAGTGTGATTTAGGGGTTTCGGCAGTAAGGAGGAGGAGGAGGAGGAGGGGGGGGGATCCAGTCTAAACTAGTTCTGTTCAATGCCTAGTAGTGATAACGGTTTATGCTACATAGCCTGAATTAGATCTATCAATCAAGAGCCTCCTTTAGCCTCGAATGTGAAAATGTTCTGTTATGCTTCATCAGAAATGAAGACGCTCATGCTGTAATTCATAATTCATACGCCCATGAATAGGCTCTAATTAGAATGAACAAAGAAAGGCGATTGTGATAGAATGACCATGTAGCCACAATGAACCGTTTTATATTCTCATATATCACCTGAAATCTGAAATGCGCATTTTAGTACATATGAACTAAAACTACGTACAGTTTTGCGATTGCGAACAGGTATAACGGTTTTTTTTGGGAGGGGGTTCCTCTAGCAAGTGTGAGAACAACGTCTATAAATGTTGCGTTGTTCTGCGTAATATATCCCATGTGTGTCCCACACTAGGATGTGCCTTCTTCTAAAATGCTTTTTATAGAGTGAATAGCCTACACTCCGGAAAATCGCCATAATAGTGACTGGAGAGAGTCGGAGGGAGAGAGGACAGATGGGTCAACGAAAAAAGCCCGAGAAGGGAATCACTGCAGTGCAGTAAAGCTGTCAGTCAAGAGACCCGGAGGAGAGGGAAGCGACCAGACCTCCACAACATCATTCCTCCACCAAACACCAAACAATTCCATTCCAATAAATGCAAAGTCCCAAAATCACAAAAATGTTCTTATGGTTTGACGCATCAAGGACCAATGCGTCCGCAGAAAGCATCTCCCTCATCCATTCTGACAGATCATGTCATTTCACTGATCCATGGGTTCTGGCAAAGCCTGCTGCAACTGCAAGTGTGCCGGTTATTCGAGGACAGACAGACCCGTTCAGAAAATACCCGTAGGCCCACCACCCTCCCCCCGTCACCCCCCCCCCCCCCCGTCATCCCCCCCCAAACACACATGTGTGGAATTTCGCCGGTATACACTGGGAGAGGGAATATTTTAGGGTTTCAAAAAGAATTGGAGCGGGTGTCTCTCCTCCTGTCTGTCTGTCTCCGCCTATCAGCATCACATGGTGGGGTGGCTTCGACCAATCTGTGGGGTGTAACGGACCACCCTAACCCCTGAATCTGAATCCACCTGCCCCATGACGCATTATAAATAGTGCTTGAAACACGCCGGCAACTCTTGGTCGTGAGAAAACGCTCTCAGGGTTGCAGCAGCCGCCGTCTTCTTTTTTCTTTCTATATTTAAAACCCAACGCCATCATCCCATTTTTATTTCTTTTTCCCAGTTCAGGAGTTCTTTCGTAGGCCAGTTGCATGCATTGTGCGTCTCCAAAAATGGTTTGCGAGACTAAAATTGTTGCGGACGAACACGATGGGACGATACCCGGGACCAAAAAAGATTCTATCATCGTTTCCTCGTCCCAGATGTGGGCTTCTAATTCTAACACGCCGGCCCCGGGTCCGAGCCCTCTGGAGGAACCGAGCCCTCTGGAGGAGGAGAGGGGCGCGCGGAGAGACGCGGTTGTGATCCGGGAGTTCGAGCGCACGGACCGGGTGGAGGTGCGCCGCATCTTCTACGAGGGCATCATGGAGAGGATACCCAACACGGCGTTCCGGGGGCTGAAACAGCAAACTCAGACGCAATTTTTATATGCTCTCCTGACACGTAAGTAAGCTAATTCACCCTTCCTCGAATGTCTTCTTACTTGACTGAAATGTATTTCTCTAATGTTACGGTTGTGTCATTAACGCTTTTTCATTTTACTCTTTTTTTTTTTTTTGCCAAGCGCAATCTATCCTGTAAACACATTATTGAATGAATAATGACTTGTCCCGACTAACATATGATAACATAAATAACTGACTGTAGCCTACTATGTTCATTACAAAGTGAGTTAGCATATAATGCAGTATAGGTAATCATAGGCATATTGTGGGACCATTTGGCTATAATGTCAATGTATAATTCGTTCCCCTCTCCTCCTTAATAACCTGCATGTCATGAATGTGCCAAGCCCTGACACACCGCAACACAAAGGCAGCACGGCCAGACGCATGCTGCATGTATGGAGTCTGGGGGCCTGTGGGCATGATGGGCTACGGGAGTCGGACGCATGAATGAATGAATTTGACACACACACACACACACACACGTACGCACACGCACACGCACGCACACACGCACGCACACGCACACGCACACGCACACACACACACGCACACACACACACACACACACACACACACACACACACACATACTGAGTGTGCTCTCCGCCTCTGCAAGAGAAGGGATGCACCAAACTGCATGTGCATGTCGGCTTTGTTTCTTTATTCAAATTCATATGAATGTAAATGTATGAAACCCAAGTATGACATCTGGGGGAGTCCTGTTCCCTATCCACATACGCTCTAGACACATATTAGCGTGTCATGAACATAATGAATGCAATGTTATTACGCTTCAAAAATGAGAAATAACATTCACCACGAAATGTGTTATATTTCATGAGCTTCATTTCCATTTTAAATGTCCACCACCTCAAAGGAGACTTTTACCCACCTCACGCCTTTATCGTTGCCATGGTAAGTGACGGTGAGGTCAGAATGAAACACATGGCAGAATAGGATAGGCTTACCTCCTGAAATATTTCACTGGTGGTATAAGTATAATTGCCTGAAAATTGTGCATTAAGATGTGTCAAATTGGCTCATGTATCACTGTAGTGGGCGGTAATGTTGACAGTATGCACGCCACATCGTGGTGCAGTGGAGTAAAACACAAGTGCATGTCAGATGACAACATGCAATGCTGCACAGCTTGTCTGTGTTCCCTACAGGCGCCCCCGTGTGTCAAAACCTACGAAATACACTAAATATTCACTGTGTTAGACCGACAAGGATTGGGTAGGTTATGGTAATTACGCACAGTATAGGTGTGTATAATTATAAACATTTACATTTTATAAAGTAAAAACCAAAATGTCCTGTACTTGTTTTTGTTCCATGAAGAAGTGAAATTATAAATACATTTCTAGCATGACTGTGGAGGATTGTGTTATTATAGGAAAACTATTAGGCCTACAGGAAAACTAACCCGATTGAGCTATGGTCACTCACAGGTTGATGCTGCAATTATTGTCTCCTTTGAATTGAATGTCATCAACAGTTTTGTTCATCTCTGGGTTCTAATTCCGCCAAAATCAACATTTGATTCTTCTTTCTGACAGGTATCGTTTATTTTTCTTCCTTATCTCCATAGTAATGTGCTTTGTTGTGACCAAATCCTTCACCCTGACCTGCTGCGCGCCGTTCATTCTAATGGGCGCTCGCTACTTCTACAGTCGGAAAGTTATCCACAACTATCTCGATTGCGCGCTCCACACGGACATGGCTGACATCGAGGCATATTACATGAAACCCACAGGTAAGAGGGCCTTTGAACACAAGAGAAGGAAGATAATAACTGTTCATTTATTTGTGTTAGCAGGAAAATGTTCATCCACAGACATTTACGTTTTTTGTAAATGATTAGTTACTTACAAATCATAGCACAAACTTCAAAATTGCAAACACACACACATAAACACACATAAACACACATAAACACACACACACACACACACACACACACACACACACACACACACACACACACACACACACACACACACACACACACACACACACACACACACACACACACACACACACACACACACACACACACACATTCACACAGGCACTGACAGTAACAAAGACCAGTATAGCCACCGAGGGAAGCTCATGGGGTTTATGTTTTCAGGCTTTTGCAAAAAACATTCTGCATATTAAATATGCGAGGCAGCTCTCTGCTCTACTGTGTGTGTGTGTGTGTGTGTGTGTGTGTGTGTGTGTGTGTGTGTGTGGGGGGGGGGGGGGCACGTGAAGCTAATCATCGCTTGGCGGACCCTGGAAAAATCAATCACCCTCCTATGATCCAAAACAGTTTCAACAACACAGTGAGCTGTGAGCCACTTATTCTATTCAAACATTATCTACGCTATAATCAATTCATATCACACACACACACACCCTCAGACACACAGACACACACACTCACTCACTCTCTCGCGCACACGCACACACACATCACACACTGTAGCATCTTGGGGTCATTTTGACCCTGTTTGTAAAGGCAGTGAAAGGCAGGTGTTTTGCTAAGCCTCAACATTGATTTTTCCGCCTCTCTTTGACACTGTGTCGGCTGGCTTTAGTAATCCAGTAGCATACACAATTGCAATTTAGGCGTCCATTATTCTTGCGGGGCTGTAATGCTTTAAAGGGGTCAGGCCCCACTGCCCTTGGACAATGGTCATGATTACAGCCATGCAAACAGAATGGGCCCACAGGGGAGACCCACCTGGGGTGGGCAGCACAGACCTGATAGATAGATCGTCCTGGCTGCCTGAGTGTGTGTGTGTGTGTGTGTGTGTGTGTGTGTGTTTGTGTGCGTGTGTGTGTGTGTGTGTGTGTGTGTGTGTGTGTGATAGATAGATCGTCCTGGCTGACATCATTGTCACTGCGTGTGTTGTTGTCTGTGTGAAGTTGGGGCATGTCACACAGGATATAAATGTGAAAAGCATGTACTGTATGTGTGTGTGTGTGTGTGTATGTGTGTATTGTATATGTGTGCATGTGTGTGGCTGTATGTGAAGAAGCTGTAGCTACTTACAGTAAACCTGTAACCATGTCTGTGTGTGTGTGAGAGAGAGAGAGAGAGAGAGAGAGAGAGAGAGAGAGAGAGAGAGAGAGAGAGAGAGAGAGAGAGAGAGAGAGAGAGAGAGAGAGAGAAAGAGGAAGTGTGTGTAACCTTCCTGCCAGGGGCTGCAGTGTATGGTGTGGTGTGTGTTTCAGCCAATCATGTCGTGCTCGTGGCTCGGGTAAGAGTTGCAGTCACTGGGGATGAGACTGTTAGCCAGAGCAGAGCAGAGGCTAGCCGAGGCTTGTAGACACAAATATCAGGAGCATTGTGTCTACAAGCCTTGGCTAGCCAGGGACACAGGAGGAGGACCAATCAATACCCTAATCTGCTGTGTGTGTGTGTGTGTGTGTGTGTGTGTGTGTGTGTGTGTGTGTGCGTGTGTGTGTGTGTGTGTGTGTGTGTGTGCACTCCACAACCACTTGTCCCACTGTTGCTAAAGGCCAGCTGTCACCTTAGTTGTGTGTGTGTGTATGTGTGTGTGTGTGTGTGTGTGTGTGTGTGTGTGTGTGTGTGTGTGTGTGTACAGGGGGCATACTACAGGCAGGGGTTACCAGGGACAATGAGGGTATGGGGGTGGAGGAAATTTAACCAGAGAATCTTAACAAAGGGGCTTGGGTATTCTTCCTACTGACATAACTCCTCCTTGACATCCCAATCAACCAATCAATGATGAGGTTCAATCATATACACCAATCAATCAATCAATCGATCAATAGATATGCCCCCTGAGTGCATTCATTCCATATAATCTCATCTATTAGTAATGTGGCATCCAGGTGAAAATAAACCGTTATAATTTCTCACAGTGTGATCACAGACAGTCTTTAAAAACCTGAAGATACCAGGGGCCCGCTGGTAAATCTTCATCTTCAGTTCCTTCCACAAGTTTTCTATTGGATTTAAGTCTGGCGATTGACTAGGCCAGTCCAACACCTTTAATTATTTCTTCCTCTTGAACCAGTTGAGAGACTCGGCATACTGTAGTATGTTTTGGATTGTTGTCCTGCTGGAAGATCCACCTGTGTCTCATCCTAAATCATCCTGGCGGATGGCAACAGATTCTTCTCAAGAAATTCTCCGGTACATGGCTCCATTCATCTTCCCTCCGATAATTTGGATCCACCATTACCATGTGAAGAGAAACAGCCCCTTACCGCGCTGCTGCTTCCATCTCTGAACTTCGCTGTAGGTGTCGTATCTGTACATATGCAAAGCCATTTCTCTTCCAAACATGGCGCGTCATGTTGTTAGATTTTTGGCTCGTCAGACCAGACAACATTCTCCCAGTAATCTACATACAGGCTTCTCCAAATGTTCTGTAGAAAACTTCAAACAAGTTTTAACATGCCTTCTCTTCAGTAATGGAGTCTTCCGGGGGTGAACACGAATGGAGACCGTGGCGGTGGAGGTGGTGGTGCATTGCCTATTGTTTTCTTTATGACAACTGTACCCGCTGCTTCCAGGCCTTTCTGGAGCTCTGCCTTAGTGGTCCTTGGCACTTGGGCTACTCTTCTTTTTTTTTTTTTAAGTAATTTTTTCTGAGTGGGGCAGTATTCATATTTTTCATTTTATTGATAGATATAGTAGAGATTTAGACAGGAA
>NC_137687.1:3072723-3085223 GCF_963989245.1 Nansenia antarctica
CCCCGTTTGGTGGAGCCCTCTCTGCCCTGGTACTATGGGGGTTGTAGTTCTATCATCTGGAGCGTTCACTCACTCACAATACATCAGACTACAGCAGTGATTCTCAGTGGACTGTATGAACGAAATAGTCCACTGTTTTGCTCAGTTTCCTAACATTATCATGATATTGATGTTATAAGACAGTCTCAAAAGTGTCTCTCAAACACACACACACACACACACACACACACACACACACACAGTTCATGGCCTGGGCTGGTGGGCTTGCTCTCTTGTCCTGGTCGCTGGCGGAAGAAGCTCTGTTGGGACAGATGGTGGGGAGGGTTTCGGAGCCCCCCCCCCCAGAGACAAGGCAACGCAGGCCTGACATCTCAGCTCTCAGCTCCCTCTCTTTGTAATGAAACACCATCTAACGGCACCTCACTAAAGACACTTAGCCACTGACAACAGATACAACTGTGTTTAAATGATGATGTGCCAAATTGAAGACTTCCTCGGATGTTTCAAACAATGTTTGATCATATACTGTAATCAAATATCACAAGTCATACGTTCTCCGTGTTAGTGAACTGAGGGTATGTCTGCTCAAAACCCCATGCATATATCATGAATTAGCTGAAACATCCCTTCCGTGGCATTACAATGCGAAACCACCCTTTTCAAGCGGAGCATCCGTCAGTTGTTTGCTCCGGGAGTGGGACTTTGAATGCGAGTTCTTCTCACAGCTCCAAACGACGCAGAGCAAAGCGGATTTGATCCTAAACTCCGATTCCAAGTGAAGCAAATGTTCTAGTTCTAGAACCCACCCTTAATGACCACGGTCAACACACTGAGGTGCCCTCCTACCCCCCGTGCTACCCCGTGACTTCCCACCTGAGGACAGTCAGGTGACATGGTGCCGTTCATCTGAGCCTGGCGCTGAAGTGGCACGTGGGGCGGTCCAGCAGCCCACCAGATGACATGTTGTTGTTTCATCGGGGCTTGTTGGGGCTTAATCCAATCAACTCCACAGGGAGCCTTAAATCCTTCATAACACTAGGTACACATGCTGCACGCACACACACACACACACACACACACACACACACACACACATAAATAAATCGTCATAATTTGACCTTTGTATAGGATGCCCTGTACAGCCTGCAAAGCGCCAGTGTGGTCTAATTATGACGATTTATTTATGTGTGTGTGTGTGTGTGTGTGTGTGCGTGTGTGCGTGTGTGCGTGCGTGCATGGCATGCGTGTGTATAGGATGCTCTGTAGGCTGTACAGTATGCCCTGTATGCCTGCCTGGGGGAGCCAGGGGGCATCAGCCTGCCTGGGGGAGTCAGGGGGCATCAGCCTGCCTGGGGGAGTCAGGGGGCATCAGCCTGCCTGGGGGAGTCAGGGGGCATCAGCCTGCCTGGGGGAGTCAGGGGGCATCAGCCTGCCTGGGGGAGTCAGGGGGCATCAGCAGAAGGTAGAGGCAGAAGTGTAGTCAGCCAGTCAGGGATTTGTTGCTAGCGGATAACAGATGTGAGTTTTAGTGCAGAAGACACACGTGCCAGATTGAAAAGGCTTGTCATGAGTACCCAGCCCAGCACCATTGACGACAAAAAGCAATAGTAGGGTTTAGTGTTTGAATCCAATAGAATTATAATAAAACACATTTTTGCCTGCTAGAGGCCATACACAAGAGGAAAAGAGAGGGAAGAGAAAGAAAGGCATGCATTCAGCCGTGACAAAGGCTTTTCTGGAAAGAGGTAGATTAAGGAACCCTTCCATACAACATTGTCCAGCATCCTGTGAACATGACCCACATTATAGTTATTGATCTTTACTGTATATAAACCGGTAGAGGCTGGTGGAGGAAGAAATCAGAGAACCCATTGCAATGCATGGAATGGAATTAGGAATGACTTTACACGCATCCCAATGAGCCTGTCTCTCTGAGTTCGACCTCCTACCTCGACACAGGAAGCTGCGTGTCCTGTAGACAGACTGTTAAACGTGATCCTCCTCAGCACAGACAACAACAGCCCTCCACAGTCTCCTTCATAACGTGATGTTAGAATTATACGGTTCTATCTCCATTTTTGTCAAAATTGAGTTTTTTTTTACATAATCTGATCCATTAGGTGTTTATTAATGCCTGTGTGGTGTTATTTTTTTAAATGTTGACATTTTTGAGTTAGTAATTCATAAAACACAAAGGTTCCATCTCACAAAACATAATGGAATGTAAAAACTTTGGCGCTCAATATCTCTGAACTACCCTAAACGGAGATAGAACCTTATAGTTCTAAGCTCACGATACAGAAGCTGTTACTGGTGCTGGTCTCTCAGACTATAGAGCACATATAGAAATATCGACTAAATGGCCAACGTTGATCATTTACCATTAATAGCTAAACAATTCAAAAGAACACAGCATGGATACTCATCTAAAAAGAAACCTTCTCTTATACTAATAGTAGTATGTACTAACTGTACATACATAACTGAGGTTTCTGCAACATGATAGTGGATGAAAATTCTCTGTCTCTGTCTGTTTTCTGCCAGCGTGTCTGTCTGTGTCTCTCATTTCTGCCAGCGTGTCTGTCTGTGTCTGTTTCTGCAGGCGTGTCTGTGTCTGTGTCTGCCAGCGTGTCTGTCTGTCTGTGTCTGTTTGTGCCGGAGTGTCTGTCTGTTGTCTGTCAGCTTGTGTTATTCTTGCCTGAGTGAGTGTGCCTAATTTGCTCTAACTCTGACCGGCAGTTCTCGTTTCACAATTGTAGTTTTAATTCTGAGCATCTCACAGAGCGAATAATGCCATTAGGCAGCGGTTTGCTTGTTGCATTCTCTTCCCTCCCTCCTTCCCTCCGTCTTTCACTCCTGTTCAGTGCATTAGAGCCATTATGACTGAGGTAATGGAAACATCAGGCGATCCTCTTCTCCTTCAAGCCCCATCCATCCATCCATCCATCCAGTTAGTGGTAGATCTCATCTTATCTCTGGTATGTCTCTGGAAGACACTAATGAACCTATCTCCTCAATATACTGTTGGTTTACAATGGCTTATTGTCTATTCTGTGTACTCCATTCTTCAACACCACTTCTCATTGAGAAGAAATCCCTCCCTCCCAATTGGCCACTAATCCACTAACCAAACTAATCCTACCTGTTTTATTTTTTCATAAATGGAATCACATGACCACATCGATTGCCTGAAGCCACCGGCTTCTGATTACTATGTAATATGAGATGTCAGCATCAGTCTTTAACGGGTGACATTCTCTGAGCGGCGGTGATGACCAGTGAATGGGGGTTGATCCTAGGCTGCTGTGTGTGTGTGTGTTCAGGGCAGTGTTGGGGGAAGGAAGGTTGGGCGGGGGTGGGGGTGTTCATAAGATCCATTTAGGTCTGAGGCTCCTCTCGGAGGTCTGAGTGACATCTTGGTGTTTTAATCAGCCTTTTCGTTTGCTTCTGGGGGGTTAAAGCAAATAGAGTAGAGAGCTAGGGGGGGTTAGCTCTGGGGTAGGTTCCGCTGACTCCTCCTCACTGCTTCACTCGTGTCATGTGACCAGGGAGAAACAGCCGTCCTTGGTCCTGGTCACATGATCTGCTCAATGATTGGCTGCCTCGATCTCCTTTGGCCTCGGGCCTTTATTGAATCATTTACATTAGTTCACCTTATCTGTTGTTAAGAGTTACGTACGTATGCCTCATGTGTGCAGTATGCACATGTTTGAGTTGTGTACTGTATTTGTTGTCTTTGGTTGTGTTGGTGTAGCTGTGTGTGTGTGTGTGTGTATATATGGAGGGGAGGGGGGGGTAGCTTCAACAAAAGCTTGTTCACAGCTTCCACCCTCTTAGTGTGGGACTGTGTGAGGGTAACTGAGGGTAACTGAGGGTAACCGAGGGTAACTGAGGGTAACTGAGGGTAACCGAGGGTAACTGAGGGTAACTGAGGGTAACTGAGGGTAACTGAGGGTAACTGAGGGTAACTGAGGGTAACTGAGGGTAACCGAGGGTAACTGAGGGTAACTGAGGGTAACCGAGGGTAACTGAGGGTAACTGAGGGTAACTGAGGGTTGTGTGAGGGTTAACTGTGACTGTGTCCCTCTGTCCTTGCAGGCTCCTGTTTCTGGGTGGCGGTGTTGGAGGGTCAGGTGGTGGGCATCGTGGCGGCGCAGGGGCGCGAGGACGACAACACGGTGGAGCTGCGGCGCATGTCGGTGGACTCGCGCTTCCGGGGGAAGGGCATCGCCAAGTCGCTGGGCCGACGGGTCCTGGAGTTCGCCGTGGTCAACAACTACGCCGCCGTGGTCCTGGGGACCACCGCCGTCAAGCTGGCCGCCCACAAGCTCTACGAGTCGCTGGGGTTCCGGCGGACGGGCGAGAGCGAGGACTATACGCTCCCCGGGATGACCCGCTCGCCGATGGAGAGGCTCTTCTTTCAGATCCGCTACAGTCGCTACCGCCTAACGCTCCGCGAGGAGTGAGAGGGAGCGAGAGAGAGAGAGAGAGAGAGAGAGAGAGAGAGAGAGAGAGAGAGGGAGAGGGGGAGAGAGAGAGAGAGAGTGACGACCCTCCGAGTAACTGAGCCCTAACTTAAGTCCTCTTCTCTGACAACTATATTTATTTTGTATCATTAGAGGAGTTACTTCTACTACCACTACACTATTTCTATTCATCTTATTAAGTCACTAACTTTTTTTTTTTTTGTATTATAATTATTCTTTTTACATTTTTGGATTCAGTGTTATTTTTTAATTTCCTCTCCAATCCCTTGATTATACGTTTTATGTTTTGCTTATTTTCGCTCCCTCCCTTGTTGTGTAAAAAACCAACCCCTGACATCCTATCACCGTCCCATGCCTTTAGTGACATCATCAACGGACTACTCCTTTTTTACTTTTGATATCACGTGACTGCAATCATTTTTCTTTCATTTATGAGAACAAGCCTCCTCCCTTCCCCTCCTCCCTTCCTCATCCCCTTCCCATTTTCCAATCCTCCCTGCCCCCTCCTCCACCCTGCAGCGTTGCAGACTGGTGTGATGTAGAGGAGTGGGCTGGACCATGGAAATTAGATTTCTGTTTCTATGGGGGGATGGATAAGAGAGGGAGGGGAGGGGTTAGAAACAGCTCCCTTGAGAGTGAGGGGGATGTGGGGTTGAAGTCTAATCAAGCCACTGACATGACCCTCTTTATCATCACAACGTCTGTTCCAAAACAACTGGACAAAGAGCAGAAAGGGAGGCTGGCTCCAAACCCCATATCGAAGCACAGCACAGTCTCATATCTTATACCCCTATGGATCAGAGAGGAGGAGCAGACGGGATATGCATAGTGCATCCTGTGTGGACAGGAAACAAACAAAGTGCATCTCCTCCTCCTGCTCCTCCTCCTCTTCCCTCCTTATCTGAAAATCTCCCCACTACCACTTTTCTCCCATCTTGGTCATGTTGCTTCATTTCAACCTGCATGGGAACTGCGGAGAGGAGAGGGTCTCTGATTAATTGGGTCGACAAGAGGGTGGAGCTATCTCCCTGCAATGTTGCACTGGTGAACCCCAAGATATAGTATAGATGTACGTCTGAGATTCTGTGTGTGTGTGTGTGTGTGTGTGTGTGTGTGTGTGTGTGTGTGTGTGTGTGTGCGAGCGTGTGTGTATGAGTTTGTTTGACTGTGTGTGATCAGGGTGAGGTTAAAAACACAAGTCTCTCCAGCCTCTAATGATAAAGTTTAATGTTTTGAGGTTTCAAGTAAGATCAAAAACCTGTTTCTAATTCAATCATGCGTTTCATGCATGGGCACACATGCATTTTTCTTGATATGAGTATTAGCTGGTTAAACTTATACAATTACTGATTTCTATATGCTTATCAATTGTTTCCTAATTGAGTCAAGATAAATTCTAGCATTTTTGAATATGTTTGGTATTTAATTAATTCAATATTTTATAATTACAACATTGAAGCATAACTACATTGTAGTATGCACATTTTACTAACACTGCTACAATTACAAAGTAACCACAATCCTATATACACTATACTCAATCCAGGTTATTGGGGAAAAACTTGGGTGATACACCAATGAGCAATATTTGCGGACTTATAAGTAGACATAACAATGTATTTGAGCACAAATTTGTGAATTTGAATATATAGACACGGTATATCTAATATACAGGCATTTATACCCTTCTGTGTATGTGTATGTGTATACAGTTGGAAAACACGTAGCTAATACATCCAAAAACACGTCCCCATAACCTCTCTCTCCATCTCCATACCACAGAACCAGCAGAGGGAGAGATTAAACCACTTTGAGCCTAATTAATTTGTGTTATAATACTTGTACAAAGCTAAGAAGTGTGAAATGTGAATATGAAAAAAAATAATATGTAGAGATGAAAAACGTAGACAAAAAAATACCACTACTACGCTGATTCTCCCTGCCTTGACTTCTACTCCCACCCCCCACCCCCGATCCCCCTATTCATGGATCTGACTGCAACCCTGGGCCAGACCCCTCCCCCTCCCCCTCTTCAACCCCCCCCCCCCCCCACCCCATCTCTGCATGCGCCACAGAGCCTTGCTGCGCTGCTTGATTCCATTGTGACACCCCGAACCGCCCTACTGTGATGTCATCAAAGCAGTGTTTGACAAGGCGCGCCCTGCAGCTAGAGGACCGATTATGTGATGGAAGAAGGATGCATGGGTATGTGTGTGTGTGTGTGTGTGTGTGTGTGTGTGTGTGTGTGCGTGTGTGTGCGTGTGTGTGCGTGTGTGTGCGTGTGTGTGTTTGTGTGTGTGGAGGTGGTGCAGATACACTCACCAAACCACAGCACTGCCTCGATGACATCATGCCTGCCAACCGTAGAATGCAAAAGCAATGCAAGTGTGGCATGCCTCTGTACCCAGTGTGTGCGTACGGTGCCTGCCCTGGGAAAAGAATAGAAAACGTACATCGAAAAAAAGAAATAGAAAATAAGCTTATTTTATAGGTGAACATATAAACGAAATATGTGTGTTTCTTTGTTCTGAGAAAAAATTACAGTTTTGCATGAAATGTGTCTTTAAATGCAAATGACTTAGAGGTGACATCCTATCACATGGCAAACAGTGGAATTACATTTTTTTCTTTTTTTTTCTTTTTATACTCTCAAATGAATTTCAAATGCATTTTCTAGGGAGTAGGGATATCATTCACACACAGTGACAAGCCCATGTGGATGACGGTGAGACAGTGCCATAATTTGCTCTTCAATAGACCAGATCGTATGACTCTGTCTACAGTGGCATCAGTGGCCAATTCGGTTGTTAAGTCGTGACGTGTTTCCGGGTCCAAAGTTGGCTGAGGCGCTGTCTTCGAAATGCCTCAGTAATAATAATAATTCATTATATTTATATAGCGCTTTTCCGAGGCTCAAAGACGCTGACAAATATGGGAAAAAACGGGAAAGTGCTCTGTCCCTTGTTGTATGAATAGATCCGAGTCTAAAACACGATTGAACTGTCATTCTACCGCTGTAGTACACTGGTACTCTGGTGCAGGGAATTTCTGGTTTGGACCCGGAAATTGCTAAACGTCACGTTTGACGTCAGACTTAACAACCGAATTGCATAAACTAAGTTTGTGCAACTGGCCCCAGAGGACTTCTCACTGTATGTACGTTGATCCACCCCTCCCTTGTTGTCATGGAAACTGAAATATGGAGAAGAGCACATAAAATGAACCGGTCAGTATCAAGTGTTTAAAAGACAATTAGATGATCTTCTTTCTCCAAATTCCCACATTATGAAACCAAGTTAATCCCCCATAAACACAAATTCAAAACAGACTTGGATGAAGACCTGGATCCAATTGAATGTGGTTACCCAGAATAAGGTGTGATGGAGAGGCTGTACGTATATTTAGGAGTGTACGTAGATCCTGGAAAACTCAGGTCTGGAGAGTAACGGAAGAATGTGAAGAAATCTTATCAAACTGAGCCATGACTGCTGCTGCCATCTTGGCTTTCACCCACTGATGATAATATCTCCCTCGTTAGTGGGAGACAACAATGCATTTACTGTACTCTGCTCCTGTTCGGAACAAATAATGTCATATTAATTATTCAAAAAGGCCTCTGCAAGGCCTTATACAGTATACTATTATAATTATGATGAGCTGAAATTGAAATATCCCTACAACCATATGGCTTAAGGTAGTGAATGATTAATTTCAGGTTTTAGTTTTTAGTAGAGACACTTACAAACTGCACTCATATGTGACTAGAACGCATAGACTTTAGTATGGACCAGGTTTACAAGGGGTCAACTTTATGTTTCTATGGTGAAAGCTATTGCTATGCCCTGTTTGGTCGTCTCACCTATTGATACTGGTGAAGCACCTATTTCCGTTTTAGAATGTAGAAAATAAAGTTTTTGAATGTATGCAACCACTAGTTGTAACTCTGTAACTTAATGTTCCATACCATTCAACTGACTCTGCTGATGTACAATCCCAAAAAATTAAGTTTTCTTTCATTTTCGATGAAACTGCAAAAAGAAGAGCTATTGTGTCAGTATTGGGACAACACAAGGATGTCATGTATTGTCATGGGTGGAGGGCTTGATGCTGCATAGGAACTTAGAGGCCTCTTTCATTGGAGTGGTCCTTTGGAGGGCTTTATTGATCCAGAAACTATCGTCCGATATCCCTTCTGAAGGTAGACATGAAGGTACATACAGAAGCTTTAATACTTAAAATGCCACAGTCTCACTGCTGTGGTACCTAAACATGGTTTCATGCATTATCAACACCCTTTTCACCTGGCAAAATACGAGAAAAACCCCCAAAGCATCTCTCCTCCTGAGTAGTTGACACTGATAGTCAAGGTGAACTCACAACTGCATAGATTTCAGAGCCGCACAAATGTCATTTCCGTGGGTATAATTGTTTCTCCCCAGGGTGTGTACAGATTCGAAGCCTTGGAGGGTTATCAGACATGAATGTAAAGCGATATTACCGTTTTAAGTGTTAAAGAGATTTTTTTTTCCAATCTTTGTTGTTTCAAGAGAGAAAGAGTTGAAGAGAATTATGACAAAAAGCAGCTAATGGTTCTCCCTATCACAGAGAAGACCACGACAACATTAGACATTTTAAGTGACTGTGTATATAGCTATATCTATTGCTGGTGTTTTGTTTTTTGCTTATTTTTTTTACAGTTATCATTTGTGTTGATTTAATCCATTGGATCTGATGGACTTTGTGACAGTCTGAGAAGATGGCTGCCACTGGAATGTTCCACCAATAGAGGAGGGGGAGGGGTGAGGGAGGTGAACTCACCAACGGAGGCAGTTTACCCAGGGAGGGGTCTCTACAGAACTCCACACCACGGACTCCCTCTCTCTCTCCCTCTCCCTCTCTCTCTCTCTACTCCTCCTCCATGGTGAGGATGACACTCCTCCACTGTGGCTCACAGGATTCTCTCTGGTCTGGACTGGGGCAACAGGTGCCAAGAACACAGGAGCACTTGTAGCACAAATAGTGTCTTTTTTTGCTATAAAGTATGAATTTTGATTGTTTTCCTAATGAGTATCTTACTGCTTTGGCTCATATACAGTATGTATCATAAGCATATTACTATACATCATATAATGTATTACTATGACCCAAGGCTATTTTTTGAAAAGTTGAAACTTGCCAAAGGTGAAAGTTTTTGCTGCATTTATTTCCATTTGCTATGTTGTGTTCAGGTTGTCAACAACACATGCCTAGATATTTATTGGTATATCATTTGGAAAAATCCTGCCCATGTGCCATCTAATCAAGCAATAAATACAAACAAACAAACAAACAAAAACAAGATAAAAAGAGAAGATACAATCTTAAGGATTTTAACGCGAAATGCTGCATTGATGTTATATCCCATATACTGTACTGGTGGCGGTCGCTGTGATGCTCAGTGTTGGCATGGCAACATCACCATGGCAACATGATATGTGAGGCCTGACGAGGTGTGATTGTACAATGATTCTTTTTGTATTTTTCTTTATAAGAGGTTGTCAAATGTTGTTCTTTTCTTTTACTTGAAGATGAATTATACAGGTGATTATACAGGTGATTATACAGGTGTACCACTGCAGAGTTTGTACAGGTGTCTAAGATAGGTGTTGCAGCAGAAGAGAAGAGAAAGATGGCATGGTTTCTGAAAGTAGCCTCTGTTTGTGTTCTGACTCTCAACTGAGCTTCGATTGGTCAGTCTCTCACAGGACATGTTTCTGATTGGCTGGAGTATCACAGAAACTTCTTTCACTGCACTGTAAATTCAGAGATACATCTTTACTACGGCAAAACAGTAATAAAGTAAGAATGTCACCACTAAAACAGCATGCCGCAAAAAAACTCACAGGATTACAACAACTAATAAAAGCTTGTAGAATTTCCTTGAAACTTTTTTTTTTATACGATCAACAATTCAACAAGAAATGTAAAGTTGTAAAGTGTATTTTACTGTAAATAGCATCTGGGGGATATTTTATCATCCTTTTGTAACAGAATTTAAATATCAAATATCAGCGTATTTTAAGAAGTTGACAAAAACAAATCACACTGAAAATCTAACCCGAGAATGCAATTGTAACATACATAACGACAGTTCCTGTAATACTTCTTTATCTCCCAACTCAGAGACTGTTTTTAACCACTTTCAGAGACTGTGCCATCTTCCCCAGGACTGTTAGGTCCTCTGGATAAAAAAAAATCAGTTGGTCACAGAGCAGCTGACCTGTGGTTCTGTTATGCCGGGATAGACCAGAACGTTTCTGGATAGAACCCAAGACTGCAGCAGCAGTAGCAGCAGCAGCAGCAGCAGCAATAACAGTGTTAGCAGCAGCCAGCCAGCCAGCAAGCTAGCTAATGTGCTAAAGGATTCTCTCAGCTTTGGATCCCTATCATGGCCGTCTGTTGCTTGGAAACCAACCCAAACAAAGCACAGCAGGGGAATGATATGCAGCCACACTGTGAGGAGGAGCCAGTCAAGTCAGCCGGCCAGGGGGGAGGGAGGGGGGAGGAGGGGCAGAGGGGCCGAAGCTACGGAAGGAACAGGAGTTGGGGGTCTATGGTACAGAGGGTAAAGGGGGCCATGCAAGAGGGTGTTGGGGGTACAATGAGGTTTAGGGGTTACAACAAGGGCCTTGAGCACACAAGTACATAGGGTAATTGGGTGTGGTACATACATGCAGATAGGAAAGAGGAGTGGGTGGGTAAGCCTTAATTGCAGAGAGGAGAGGGCTCAGGGGGCGTGAGGTACAAAGAGAGAGTAGCAGCAGAGAGCATGTAGAGACGGGGGGAGGGCGAGGGGAGCCCTAGGAAAGGATGGTTGATGGAGCCGAACGGAGGGGTCAACAGAGGGAATAAGAGGGTTATAAAGTAGAACCACCAGTGGGCCTTGAGCATAGTTGAAGCATGATTTAAGGGTGTGGCCAGTTTGACCGGGGCTGCTCTGACTGCAGTGTGGCTGCGATGCTGACCAGGTTCTCTGGGTTCTATATTCTAACTTTTCAGTTCCTCCTTCTGATGTTTGTTTTGGACTGCTACTGTATGTATTACCACTGATTTATTTACCCTTTCTTTGTTTTTATTGACAAAATAATGGGAACACTGTAAAGATGTAAAGATAAGATTTCCTGCATTACGAAAGAAGAAAAATGGATGTACATATTGTATCAATTAAAAACGACGATGCATAAAGCTTTTATATGTTTCTCCAGCGAACTGATTTATCATATAGGGAGATCGTGACATTAGAAATATAAGGTTCTATCTCCATTTTTTGTCAAAATTGAGTTTTTTTACATAATCTGATCCATTAGGTGTTTATTAATGCCTGTGTGGTGTTATTTTTAAAATGTTGACATTTTTGAGTTAGTAATTCATAAAATACAAAGGTTCCATCTCACAAAACATAATGGAATGTAAAAACTTTGACGCTCAATATCTCTGAACTACCCTAAACGGAGATAGAACCTTATCATTCTAAGCTCACATTGCATCAGAATCACCTTATCCTACAGGACAGTGAAAGGGATACAGGTTGAAACTGATTGCCATTGGCAGAGCCCTCAGGTCTCACACTCACTCACACTCATCTACTCGTCACCATGGGGATGATATCTGGAGATAACCCAGTTGCCCTTGACAACAGCAATCTTCTGAGAGACGCTTTAGCCTGAGAGACGGTTTCCTGTAAATACTTTCCTGTTCATTAAACAAACATCATGAAGCTACAGACACATTTCCATTAGGACACCTAGGAAAACTACCCATCTCCCCTAACCCTGCCACCCCCCCTCCCCCCCTGACATGCATACAGCCTCCCCTACCCCTAACCATCTCCCCTGTCCCTACCACCCCCCCCCCCCCCCACCTCCCCGTTCGTTAACTCTGTGTTCCATGTGCCCATGTTATCTGTTGCTTGTTGTTTCTGTGTTTTCCGTTCCTCCCATATTGTCAGCGTCTTTGAGCCTCGGAAAAGCGCTA
>NC_137687.1:3102723-3110223 GCF_963989245.1 Nansenia antarctica
GTTAATTGGGTCACAACTGATACTGACGAGCTCCTCTAGGGGCCACAAGGGTTCATTCTATATATTCTATATTCTATATTCTATATTCTATATTCTTCCTCTCACTGTACCTATCTCTCTGCCTCTGCGTGGCCTGGGGTGGTCCAGTGGTCTAGCACCACGGTCTACAGTGCACACATATGACCATGTCGGTATGGGTTCGAATCCGGGCCTATGCCCTGCTGTCATGCCCTCTCTCCCTTCTTCTCCTTACTTTCCTGTCTGTCTTCACTGTATCTGTCTAATAAAATGAAACATATGAGTGGGACTGTCCCATCTCTCTGCCTCCCTCTCTTTCTTTTCATATCCATATCCTCTTCGTTATACAGCGCTTGGCTCTACGCACCTGGACAAGTTATCCTGTGTGAGGGATGTGTGTTTGTCTGTGTGACTGATGTGTGTGTGTCTGTGTGACTGGTGTCTGTGTGAGTGATGTGTGAGTGATGTGTGTGTGTGTGTGTGTGTGTCTGTGTGGCTGATGTGTGTGTGTCTGTGTGACTGATGTGTGTGTGTCTGTGTGACTGATGTGTGTGTGTCTGTGTGACTGATGTGTGTGTGTGTGTGTGTGTGTGAGGGATGTGTGTGTGTGTCTGTGTGACTGATGTGTGTGTGTCTGTGTGACAGATGTGTGTGTGTGTCTGTTGTGTGTCTGATGTGTGTGTGTGTGTGAGTGACTGGTTACTGCTCACCTGCTCCGTACACAACAGAATAGACGATCCGCTTGGCGTGCTCTCTGTCTTCTGACCTCACATCTCCCTCACTCACACCCTTCCTACACAGAGAGAGAGAGAGAGAGAGAGAGAGAGAGAGAGAGAGAGAGAGAGAGAGAGAGAGAGAGAGAGAGAGAGAGAGAGAGAGAGAAAGAGAGAGAGAGAAGGGGGATAGGAAGAGGAATAGAGTGGATTATGGTACAGAGGGTGGTGAGACAGAGACATAAAGAGAGAGAGAGAGAGAGAGAGAGAGAGAGAGAGAGATAGAAAGGTTATGTAAGTCCATCCTGATTCCTAGACGGTAGGAGGGCTTCAGACGCGTCTGCAAAGTGACACACTCACAAAAGGGCTGACCAGGAGCTGTAGCATCACATCATCATCACACACTACTAACACACACGCACGCGCGCATGCACACACATACGCACACACACACACACGCCTAAGAGCTTCTGTGGTCTCCCTGTCTGATATACCTCTCCCAGGTCATTGCCACACACACACACACACACACACACACACACACACACACACACACACACACACACACACACACAGAAGGGTAGTGTAGTGCATCTCAAATGGTGGAGGGCTAAAGCTCCATCTGGTGTTCTCAGCGCCACCTACTGGCCAGAGCATTAACAGATAGAACGGCTGCTCTTCCTCTCTATTCGGTTGTAAAGTCTGACGTCAAACGTGACGTTTAGCAATTTCTGGGTCCAAACCAGAAATTCCCTGCACCATAGTACCAGTGTACTACAGCGGTAGAATGACAGTTCAATCGTTTTTTAGACTCAAATCTATTCATACTACACAAGGGACACAGAAGCACTTTCCCGTTTTTCCCATATTTGTCAGCGTCTTTGAGCTTCGGAAAAGCGCTATATAAATATAATGAATTATTATTACTGAGGCATTTCGAAGAGAGCGCCTCAGCCAACTTTGGACCCAGAAACACGTCACGACTTAACAACCGAATCATCACCCGTCTCTGATAACATCTCTGCCCAAAGGGACCAGGCTCAGGGTTTGAGAGGCTGAGAAGGGAGAGAGGGGGTGGGGGTGGGTGGGGGAAAGGAGAGGTAAGGAGGTGTGTGGTTAACCCCCCAGGTGTGATGATGATGAAGGGGCTGCGTGGTGAAGACCAGATAACCAGTTTACCACCAACCCTGAACCACTGTTGGACTGGGACGGATGGAGAGAATAACAAGAAAAGACTGGGAAGACACAGAGACACACACACACACACACACACACACACGCGTGCACATGCACACACACACACACACACACACACTTCAAAAGCGACCATGTAATCACCACGGCGACCAGCCTGAGGGTGTCTTGTCAGAGGAGAGAGGGGAAGGCTCGTAAGTCGGTTGCAGCGGTAGTCATGGCAACAGGGGCCGAGAGCGTTTGAAGTGATGCTGCGGTCTCTGGGCTGACGGGCTCATCCCAAATGTCTGAGCTCACAACGGCCCTATCACTGAGCACCACAGAGGCAGAGCTGTGTGTGTGTGTGTGTGTGTGTGTGTGTGTGTGTGTGTGTGTGCACACGTGCTTGTTGTGTGTATGTATTTGTGAGCATAAATATGGGAAAGTGTGTATTGGACGTATGATACTACTGTGGATGTGTGTGTGGTGTAAGAACTGTCAGAGTGTGTGTGTCCGGGTGTGTGTGTGTGGAGTGTGTGTGTGTGTGTGTGTGTGTGTGTGTGACACCCACCACTGGGAGGCCAGCATGGTGAAGACGTCGGCCTGGGGGTCGTTGAAGATCCTGAGCAGTTCAGGGTCGGAGGACAGGTGAGCCAGGAGCCTCAACTCCACCTGACAGAAGTCTGACACAGACAGACAGACAGACGGCTTCATCATCATCATCATCATCATCATCATCATCATCATCATCAACAGCACAAACATCATGACCAAATGTGACAGGGTCTAGTGTCCCCAAAAGTCCCCAAGTAGGGTCCCCAAAATTGTCATTTTTCTGTTTATTCAGATTGTAAGCTTTCATATGATGTGTCATACCTTGAGATCTGAAAATAGTTGAAGAAAATATGCATATTATTGGAATGTTGGTCCACCTCAAACCAAAAGAAACTCGCCCTGAATCAAAACAGACGCGTTCTTTTACCATCGCGTTGGCTATGAACATGTAACAGCATGTTTAGCACATCACAACATGCTGATAGAACATCAACATGCTAAAAACACATAACTACACATAATTAGATGATCACACAGTAATAATAATACATTAGACTTATATAGCGCTTTTCTAGACACTCAAAGACGCTTTACAAGCTGAAAAGATCGAGTAGTAATAATAAAAAGAAAAAGAAATAAATAAAAGAAAGTATAGGGGGTCTAATAAATTTTTTGATTATTAAATCTAAATCTAAAGTGTCTTTGTAGGACAATCTGCTCTTTATACTGCAATTACACCTAGATTTCGGTGACAAGCAACGCCAGCGTCCTCTCTCGACCGTCATTTTTTGAAAAGCTCAAATTGGTATCAAGGTTTTATGAAAGTCCTTGGTTATAATAGCAGTAGCAATGGTTGTCTCAGCATGCCCCTGTCCCAGAGGGTTGACGAGGGAGAAAGCCTACACCCCTGTCTGTATGTCTGGACTCCTGTGAGGCGTCTGGGGGGCTAGAGTCACCCCCTCCCTCTCCTATTTGGTCGTTAAGTCGTGACGTGTTTCCGGGTCCAAAGTTGGCTGAGGTGCTCTCTTCGAAATGCCTCAGTAATAATAATAATTCATTATATTTCTATAGCGTTTTTCCGAGGCTCAAATACCCTGACAATATGGGGAAAACGGGAAAGTGCTGTGTCCCTTGTTGTATGAATAGATCAGAGTCTAAAAAACGATTGAACTGTCATTCTACTGCTGTAGTACACTGGTACTCTGGTGGAGGGAATTTCTGGTTTGGACCCGGAAATTGCTAAACTTCAGGTTTGACGTCAGACATAACAACCGAATAGCACGCCCCACCCTTTTAAACACCCACACCCACCTCCACCCCTCAACCCTATACTAAAACGTCACCACCGAGCCTCTAATACCCCTCATACAATGTGTCCTTCCCAAATGTCAGAGGAGGATGACACCAGCATGTGTCCTACATACATATGTTCCTCTCCAGACAGACAGACAGACCCCCATGGTTTGTCCTGCCCCCGCCACCCCCCTTAGCACACTCTCCCCCCCTTGGATTCTCCATCTGTGTGTGTGTGTGTGTGTGTGTGTGTAAGCTGCACCCCTGCTACTGCTATGCTACTGGAGAGATAGAGAGGGGATGGCACACACACACACACACACACACACACACACACACACAGTTAATTCCAGTGTGATTCCATCAGTAGGTTGATCATTGATTTCAGTGCCGTGCTCCAAATGAGGCTTGATGAGAGCGTCGATGGCCGACCCCCCCCCCCCCCCCCCTCCTCCAGTCTCTCCACAGGAAAACAAACACATGCAAGAACACCCTGAGTAAGTCTGCCCCGACGCTGAGCTTAAAGACACACTCACACACACACCCGCGCACGAACACGCACACGCACGCACACACATACACATCCACCCACGCACACACACACGCACGCACCCAGACAAACACATACAGACAGACACACACCCAGACGAACACACACAAACAGACAGACACACACACCCAGACAAACACACACACACAGACAGACAGACAGAGACACACACACACACAGACAAACACACACACACACACACACGAACACGCACGCGCACGCACGCACACACACACACACACGAACACGCACGCACACACGAACACGCACGCACACACACACACATACACACCCACCCACCCACGCACACACACACACACACACCCAGACAAACACACACAGACAGACAGACACACACACACACAGACAAACACACACAGACAGACACACACACACACCCTCACACACACACACACACACACACACACACACACACACTCACACACCCTCACACACCCTCCCTCCTGTATGAGGTAGCCTACATATGATGGATGACAGTGTGTGTCTGGCGGTGGTGACAGGCGTGTGTGTGTGTGTGTGTGTGTGTGTGTCTGGTGGTGGTGACAGGTGTGTGTGTGTGTGTCTGGCGGTGGTGACAGGCGTGTCACAGCTCTCGTGTCAGTCTGGGAGATCTCCCTGGATCTGCCGTGTCAGTCACAGAATACCACCACTGTGGCAATTTGCTCCATGACATTCCACCGCCTGTCCTCATCCTCCGCTCGGCCGCGCCTCCAAATGCAATTAAACTTCATAAACAGGCGGGGGAGGGGGGAGGAGAAACCGGAAGATGCATTTTCCCTCTCAGGCGAATAAAACCGGCAATAACACGTCCCCATGTAGAACGAGGAGGGAGGGATGGAGGGATGGACGGGCGGCGAGGTAATGTTGCCCTCCTCTGATGGGGTGATAAAGGGAGTTTCTAAAGATATCGCCATCAATGTTTTATGAGTCGGATCATATTTCCCTCTGGGAGGACTTGTAGCCTGACTGACTCTGAGGCTGGTGTGTGTGTGTGTGTATGTGTGTGTGTGTGTAGTGTGTGTGTGTGTGTATGTGAGAGTGTGTAGTGTGTGTTTGTGTGTGTGTGAGTGTGTAGTGTGTGTGTGTGTGTGTGTGTGTGCGCGCACATGCAAATGTGTGGAATATATAATCTATTATGAATGGGTTTCTCTGTAGAGGTTGTTTTTGGAATTAAAACAAATACTACCTAACATGCTTGTATTGATTGACACTGGAATAAAATCAGGCAGCTAAAGATAGACTCCTATAGTCAATAAACTCTATGGGTTATCATCACATTTCACATGGCTAACAGAGGGAATACATAAGCCCTCCTTCTAGCCAATCCAGGACCGTTAAAGAAACCCATGAGGAAATAGGGAAAAGTCATTCGTTTTCAATCAGAACATACATTTAATTAATGTTATCTAATCGTGACGTTAGAATTATAAGGTTCTATCTCCATTTTTGAGTTTTTTTTACATAATCTGATCCATTGAGTGTTTATTAATGCCTGTGTGGTGTTATTTTTAAAATATTGAAATGTTTTAGTTAGAAATTAATAAAATACAAAGGTTCCATCTCACAAAACATAATGGAATGTAAAAACTTTGACGCTCAATATCTCTGAACTACCCTAAACGGAGATAGAACCTTATACTGTATTTCTAAGCTCACGTAATGGCTCTTCATCCTGGTCCTCTAAAGAGGTTAAAAAACCCAATAATAGAAATCTAGCTGAAGTTGTCATATCAAGTTTTCACTAAGGGAATCTTGATCATATCAGAGCAGAACATTGTCATGACAGGAATGACAAAACAACAGTAAAGTTCACCAGAGAATAGAACTACAGACTGAGCTCTACTGTAAAGTGTTTGACTGTATTTGACTTTATGTCTACGAAGGTTAAGGATGGCGAGTAGAAGAGGAGTGGACCCTGGATTGAAAGCAGCACTTAGAGACGTTCGTACTGTATGTCCCTGGTGGGTTGTGGTAGAGTTCCAGGAAATCCACATTGACCTGTGGTGAGGGAAGCGCACCTCTTCAGGAAGAGGGAGAATATCTGTCTCTTGGGAGTTGTAGTCACGTGCTGAGTTCTGCAATATTATGCACGTTGAAGGGCAAGGGTTTTTGCTGGTCACATAAATGGACTGACTTATATAGCGCCTTATTCAAAAGCGCTTTACAACGGCCTCTCATTCACCCATTCACACACACATTCACACACCACTGGCGGCAAGCTACCATGCAAGGCGCCGGCCCGCTCATTGTGAGCAATTTGGGGTTAAGTGCCGCCCAAGGACACTTCGACATGTGGCCAGCCGGGGCTCGAACCGCCGATCTGCCAACCTTGCAATCATTAGACGCCAACTCTACCTCCTGCGCCACAGCTGCCCCACATGATCTGGGGCCTCATTTATAAACGTTCAATTCAATTCAATTCAACTTTATTTGCCATGTGCAGTGCACTAGGAACATGATTTGGTATTCAACCATACTAAACATATATACACATACTTTTGCGAATGCAATAAAGCTTTGGACACACATTATTATTATTATATATATATATTTTTTTAAACTTGCCGTGAAAATGTGCGGTCCCCACGCACACTTGAACTAATATTTTTACTTGGTTACATTTTGCAATTGATCCGCGGTACACATGCCTGCTGAACCGCGGTACACATGCCAGCCGTGATCCGTTACACCCCTAGTAAGTAGCAGATTCCCATTGTAAAAACGATGGTCATTTGACCCCTGAGGCGGCTCTTACAGTAGGTACAATAGGCACAGGTGTTCTGGTGTTAAAAGGGGAAAAAGGCGCGGGACGTGCGTGCGCACTGTGTTATAAATCAGAATCTTTGTGTGCGTAAATGTCGTTGCTTGTCTGCGTAGTACGTACACAACCTTTTCTACGCAAAGTTGTTGTTGTTTTCTTTTTTCGCTTCTATTTCTCCTCGAAAACGAGCCTAAAGTAAACAGCTGCCTGGGGGAGAAACAAAGATAGTTTCTATCATAGAGATGCGCACAACTGCACAACAACACTTTTGATGCATGGGCTCTATTCTCTTTTCCGTCACCACCGTCACCGTTTTTCAAAAAGTCTCTCGCGGCGTCGCCCCGCTACTTGTTGCCATGACGTCATATCCGAGAGTCCTTTAGGAGCATTCCGTACAAGGCCAGCCAGGTCATGTA
>NC_137687.1:3112723-3115223 GCF_963989245.1 Nansenia antarctica
CAAAGCGCTTTACAACGGCCTCTCATTCACCCATTCACACACCAATGGCGGCAAGCTACCATGCAAGGCGCCGGCCCGCTCACTGGGAGCAATTTGGGGTACAGTGTCTTGTCCAAGGACATTTCGACAGGTGGCCAGACGGGGCTCGAACCGCCGGTCTGACAACCTTGCGATCATTAGACGGGAGCTCTACCTCCTGCGCCACAGACGCCCCATTGCGCCACAGCCGCCCCATACCGTGTGGGGCGGCTGTGTGTCTGTGTGTGTGTGTCTGTGTCTGTGAGAGAGCAAAAAGAGAGAAAAGAGAGAGAGAGAGAGAGAGAGAGAGAGAGAGAGAGAGAGAGTCGGTACAGACTCACTCTTTCTAACACTTTCTCTCTCTGTCCTGTAGCAACGAAAGACAGGAAGAGCGGTTGTCTGAACCAAGGTACCATGATGCACCCCTGGCTCTAAGCCTCGTGCCAGGAAGTAGCGGATGCTTTTAAAAATGTTAAAATAAATGCCGTTGCCAAGGTTATAAATCCCAACGTCCAGCCTTAGAAAGCACAGGAGGGGTTAGACATTTGTAACAGAGGTGGTGTGAAAGCATGTCACGTGATCTGAGCAGCTACCCATTGTTACCACTCAAGGAGCTATAGAGAAGGCTTTACAGTCAGACAATACTGCCCTGCTGGCTCCAGGACACACACAGGTGTGCTTCTAATAGAAACACACAATATCCGGTCGGATAGCCAGGGACACACACTAGCTCCGAATCCTCTTCAAAATCCTTCAACCTCATGTTTTTCAATACACAGCTTATCTATTGAGTGTCGACTTTGTTTTCTTTTGGATTTGGCTGCATTGACAATTCAATGTCCCCTACATACTGTAGGAGTGTTGCCCCCCAAAAATCAGTGGGTTTGCTCTGTCTTGGTTTTACATTTTTTGGCATTTAGCAGACGCCTTATTCCAAAGCGACTACAATCAATACATTTGAATACTAAGCAAGTGAATCATCAATCCACCAGTCGTAGCAGGAAGAGTAATCCAGCTCAGGCCCGGGCCATTGATAGAAGGAAAAACCTTCTTCTATCACCTTCTTCTAAACCTTTTTTTTTGTTTGTTGGGAGAAACAGAGAAACAGTACAAGGGGGACAATAGAAGTTTTTAGGGACACAGTAGAGGGGAAAGTGGGAGTCTTCAGGAGACGCAGTGCGTAGGGGCAGAAGATGTCTCAGGAGGAGGTTTAAATCCTAATCTCACTAACAGATAGCAGTTTGTACACATCGGTGGTGATTCGTCAATGTGTCAACTATGGTATTCCACTAGGCTCTGTTTTGGGACCACTACTTTCCTCCCTATATATAGTATATGCTACCCCTAGGTCATTTAATCCATCATCATGGTGTCAAGTTATTTTTCGGAGTGGGGCAGTCCCACTCATATTTTTTTCATTTTATTGGATAGTCAGACAGACAATAAAGTATGAGAAGAAGGGAGAGAGGACATGTCAGCAGGGAATGGGCCAGATTCGAACCCATGCCGACATGGGCATATGTGTGCACTGTAGACCGCGGTGCTAGACCACTGGACCACCCCAGGCCACCATGGTGTCAGTTCTCATTACTATGATACACAACTTTAAATTGCAATGAAACCTGGCATGTCGCTAACTGTCTCGCTAGGAGTCCTGTTGTGTGACTGACAGGAAACTGTGGAGGGCAATTAACTTCCTTCTCATTAACACTGATAAAAAAACGGAATTGTTGGTCATTGGCCCCAAGAAATTTGAGGTTGAATCTCACAGAAATGTCCCTCAATTTAGAAGTATGTGTCGAGTTTTTTTGGTAGACGCTTTGCTGAAGCAACGGTGCGAAACACAACGTTAGAGATCTTTTAAGTTATTATTATGAGAAGAGTAAAATAAAAAATAATCGGTTCGTTATTAAACTGTGGTCGGTGCCGCCACAGTCTAGGTAATAAAATGGGAAACACTGCGGCTTTATAGAGCTACGGTTGCCCTTAGCAACTCCCCACTGCCTTTCCCAATTCCCCATGATTATAATTGTACCCGTGTGCTTTTATTGATGTTATTGTTTTGTTAATATGTTTGGTTTTTATACGATCTATATATAGAGTTTATAGTGAGACCTTGATGAAAAACGCACTTTAATAAACTTGAAACCATAAGCCTTACCTAACCGTTATCCTTACCTTAACCGTTTTAAATATTTATTTGACCAGATAAAATCAATTGAGAACAAATTCTAATTTTCAATGGAAGATCTGGCCAAAAGGCCACGGCAAGAATAAAAACAAACATATAAACAGAAATACTCAGGGTCAACATAGAACAATACATACAACACATGAGAACGGCAAAGACAGTGAAGATACATAAATAAAAACAAATAGAAACAAAATCAACTAACCTATGTGTGGGAAGAGAGCGGGGTGTGTGTGTGGGAAGAGAGCGGGGTGTGTGTGTGTATGCGTGTGTGTGTGTGTGTGTGTGTAT
>NC_137687.1:3122461-3139961 GCF_963989245.1 Nansenia antarctica
GGTCTAATATGATGGAGATTGTGTTAGCTAGTTGGAGGTTGGAGGCGAGCTAGTCAGCTTGAACAAAGTGAACATCCTCAATGTTTCCTTTCATAATGTTTACAGAGTTCGATAGAGTCTGTGTGTGTGTGTGTGTGTGTGTGTGTGTGTGTGTGTGTGTGTGCGTGCGTGTGTGTGTGTGTGTGTGTGTGCGTGCGCGTGTGTGTGCGTGTGTGTGCCTGTTCCAGTCCAGATAAGCAAACTTGTCAGTCCCATCAGCTTTCTAAACAAACACACACACGTCACGGAGTCAGAGTGTCCCAGACACCCAAACACAGCCTCCAGACCTCCAGAGAGACAGGCTCACCTCCACATAACCTTCCCAGTGTCTTTTCACAACAAACATCATCTCAACTGACGCAGTCAGGAGGACCCCAGCAGCCTCGTCAGCTGAGGGAGCAGGAGGAGGAGGAAGTCTGCGATTCAGCTCTCTGGAGAGGATTTCACTTAGTTCCCCCGTAAACACTTTTCCTGCTGACTGTATTTACTTTGCATAAACACACACACACACACACACGCGCGCACGCACATGCATGCGTGTGTCAGTGGAGATGTTTGTTATGAAAAGACACTGGGAAGGTTATGGGGACTGACAAGTTTGCTTATCTGGACTGGAACAGAAACACACACGCACACACACACACACACACACACACACACACTTTGATCAAACTAGCAACTAGCTAACACAATCTCCATCATATTAGACCCGAGCCTCCACACTTATCTCCGTTCATCTCAACTGATTCAGACCATTGATTGTGGAGGTAACAGAATCACAGCACAAGATAGAATCTATTCGATGGTGTCTTGTGTTGTTTCAGAGGGAACCCCTGTAGATGTGCTAATGCATTCTTATCTGTCTCTCTCTCTCTCTCTCTCTCTCTCTCTCTCTCTGTCTCTCTCTCTCTCTCTCTCTCTCTCTCTCTCCTGTGTTGTGCAGGGTTGCTGAGAGAAGCTCCAGAGGGAGGGGGGTACCGTATTTTCCGGACTATAAGTCGCACCCGAGTATAAGTCGCAGCAGGCCAAAAATGGGTCATGAAGAGGAAAAAACCACATATAAGTCGCACTGGACTATAAGTCGCATGGTTCAAGGGAACGGGCTTGGCGGAATCAGCGGGGAAAGAAGACCCTGTTGAGCTTGACTCTAGTCTGGCACTGTGAAGAGACATGAGAGGATTTGTAAGCCCAGGAAGGACATAATTCACGTTAAAACTTCTTCTGAAAGGTTAGAAAATACTTAAATTATCGAGTGTAAAGCCAGGGCTAGCTAGCGCGTTGCTAACGAAGGTTAGCAAAATGGCGTCGCGGGAGCAAGCAAACAGGATGGAACAGCCTCTGAAAGGTAATAAATGACTTTAATATCGTGTATAACGTTCATAATAGCGTGTATAACGTTCTAATATAGTGCTTAATGTCCACATTGTCGAGTGTAACGACTATTTATCGTGTATAAGGCCATGACAAAGATAGCTTGGTGAAAAACGGAAGTAGTTAGGATGAAGGGCGGCCTACAAACAATGCAACATTGAACAGCCTCTGAAAGGTAATAAATGACTTTAATATCGTGTATAACGTTCATAATATCGTGTATAAGGTCCATAATATCATGTTTAATGTCCACATTGTCGTGTGTAATGTCCACATTGTCGAGTATAATGGCTATTCTATCGCGTATGTGGCGCTAGCGGAAGTAGCAAAATAGCCTCCCGGGGGTAACTTAGCAACATAGAACAGTCTCTGGAAGGAATAAATGACTTTAATATCGTTTATAATGTCCATAACATTGTGTATAAGGTCCATAACATTCATGTTTAATGTCCACATTGTCGTGTTTAATGTCCACATTGTCAAGTATAATGGCTATTCTATCGTGTATGAGGCGCTAGCGGAAGTTACTCCTTGGTTCATGTCAGTCAGAGATTACCGTATGTCAGTTCATGTCAGTCAGAGATTATGAATTATTGATATATAAGTCGCACCTGACTATAAGTCGCAGGACCAGCCAAAGTATGAAAAAAACCGCGACTTATAGTCCGGAAAATACGGTATATATCTATTATTTTGCCCCAGTAAACCTCTCCGTCGCTGGACAACGCTGGACCAACAGAGCTGGGCTCCAGGCTTGACCCCCATACGTCCTGGTGGGGATAGGGGTGGGGGAACACAAATACACACACTTTCTGCTGACAATACCTCTAGAGTATAGAGTATACCCCCCCCCCCCCCCCAGGGCACTATGCAGTCAGCCAGCCAGAGAAGACCTGAGATGGCCTGTAGCCCAGCTCTCTCTCCTCTCTCCTCTCTCTCTCTCTCTCTCTCTCTCTCTCTCTCTCTCTCTCTCTCTCTCTCTCTCTCTCTCTCTCTCTCTTCTCTCTCTCTCTCTCTCTCTCTCTCTCTGTCTCTCTCTGTCTCTTCTCTCCTTTTCTCTGTCTCTCTCTCTCTCTCTGTCTCTCTCTGTCTCTCCTCCTCTCTCTCTCTCTCTCTCTGTCTCTCTCTGTCTCCCTCTCTCTCTCTCTGTCTCTCTCTCTCTCTCTCTGTCTCTCTCTGTCTCTCTCTCTCTCTCCTCTCTCCCCCCTCCTCTCTCCTCCTCTCTCCCCCCTCCTCCCTCCCTCTCTCTCTCTCCCCCCTCCTCTCTCCCTCTCTCTCTCTCCACCTCCTCCTCCCTCCTCTCTCTCTCTCTTTCTCCTCTCCTCCCTCTCTCTGAGATGGCCTGTAGCCCAGCTCTCTCTCTCTCTCCCCCTCCTCTCTCTCTCTCCCCCTCCTCCCTCCCTCTCTTTTCTCTCTCCCCCCTCCTCCCTCCCTGACCTCTCTGAGATGGCCTGTAGCCCAGCTCTCTCTCTCTCTCTCTCCCCCTCCTCTGCACACACTGCACATCTCCATACAGAGGAACTGGACCTCTATCTATCTATCTACTGCTGCAGTTGCTGACTACAGCACTATGGCCTGGCCTCCCTCTCTCTCTCCCTCTCAGTCTCTCTCTCTCCCCCCCTTCTCTCCCTCTCTTTCTCTCTCTCCCCTCCCCCTCTCTCTCCCCCCTCCCTCCCTCTCTCTCCCCCCTCCTCTCTCTCTCTTCTCTCTCCCCCCTCCTCTCTCTTTCTCTCTCTCCCTCCCTCTCTATTTCTCTCTTTCCCTCTCCCCTCCTCCCTCTCTCCTCTCCCTCCCCCTCCTCTCTCTCTTTCTCTCTCTCCCTCTCTCTCCCCTCTCTCTCTCTCTCTTTCTCCCTCCCTCCTCTCTCCCTCTCTCTCCCCCTCCTCTCTCCCTCTCTCCCCTCCTCCTCTCTCTCCCCCTCCTCCCTCTCCCCCTCCTCCTTCACCCCTCCCCCTCCCCCCCCCCTCTCTCTCCCCCCTCCTCCCTCCCTCTCTCTCTCTCTCTCTCTCTCTCTCTCTTCTCAGAGTAAATACGTTAGAGGACGGTAGTCCAGGTTCTTTGTATCCCTTTAGCACCCTTAAGAGACTCATCATTCCTCTATGCAGTGGCAATAACCGCTGAAGTTTCCCATTTCGGTCGAGACGGTTTCTATGCGTCTGTGGGGAATACTATCCCTTCTTCATGTTCTACACAACTCAATGCCTCTGAAGGTGCACTTACCTGGTGGTTGTCATTGTGTCTGGGAGGTTTCTCCGGAGGAGGAGAGGAGGGAGGGGGACTCTGAACCCCAACGCTCTCCCCCCCCTTCCCGGGAGGGACTGGGAGTGGAAATGCAACCCCCCGTCTTCTGAAGTTTCTAAGGAGAGAGAAAGGGAATAGGGTTTTTCTTCCAGCGTATACAGGTGTGCGTGTGTGTGTCCACCTGTGTGCGATGTGCGCTTTGTGTGTGTCAGAACCCTGCGTCAACGACCGTCCGTGAGTGAGAATCAGCCACACACTCCTTGAGGCATAGCTGAGGTCTAATATGCTGTCGCTACAGTACAAGCGTGCATTGACTCAGCAGCATTGTGCCTTAGCAGCAAGTTCCTTCCTGAGGGCTGACAGACGGGTTATCAGGCAGCGGTCTCTCTGTCAGCACATTCAGACCAGGGGGTCTTAACTGCTCCCTCCTGATCCACACTTAACGTAACGTATCCCATCAACACAGGGAGTTAAGAGACCGCCGTTTAAGACACGCAGCAGTTTAAACAGAACATATACACAACGTGTTATAGATGATAGTGTTTCCCCCGGAATGAATCAATTGAAATCACCAAGGTCTGCTCAGAATGGGCAGCTGAAGAGACGGTCTTTATTAGCTGATCAGCGACTCACAGTTACCCATGCGACAATGTGAGTGAGTCTCCCTTCAGTACACAGCTTTTTATGTTGTGGCTTCCTGCTGACACAGTATTCAGCTGTACATTTGCAAATCGTTATTCTTCTGACAAATTGCTGCTAACCTGCTCCCCAATAATAGAGTACCTTGGAAACTTCAAAGTCCCCTAAGTTACTATGGTAACCAGCTCCTGGCTCTCTCCCTGACCAGTGGTCTAATTCTGGCTTGGATTCGCCACGTCTCAAATGACCGGAGGCAGAAAGAACTGGTCAGTTCACTTTCAGAAAGCATCATAACAACATGGGTTAGAAGATGTCACACAGTGAGTGATTTAGGATCAGTTTACCCCCCCCCCCCCGCCCCCCAAATCCTAAAACTCTCCAGAATCACAGAGGGAAAAATAAAAAAACTGACCTCAGATTAGCATCTCTGGGCTACTTCTTCATTATTGAAAAAACACTCATGCTTGGTATTAAACACTGAAGAGCTGTACCGCCCTCTGGTGGCCAACTACCGGTAGGTGTCCCTCCTCCCTCTCTCTCCCCCTCCTCTCTGTCTCTCTCTCTCTCCTTCCTCCTCTCTCTCTCTCTCCCCCTCCTCTCTCCCTCTCTCTCTCTCCTCTCTCTCTCTCTCTCTCTCCCCTCCTCTCTCTCTCTCTCTCTCTCTCTCCCCCCTCCTCTCTCTCTCTCTCTCTCTCTCTCCCCTGGTAAAACACTGAAGAGCTGTACCGCCCTCTGGTGGCCAACTACCGGTAGTACTGGTCCTGCACTGACCTGTACTTCCACCGCTCTCTTCAGCTGTCACCGAGGGCACGTCTCGTCTGTCCTCCTCCTTCCATATCTCTCGTGGCGCCCTCCTCCTCCCCGTCTCTGATGCCCCCCCCCCACTCCCCCCGATGGTCCCCATCTGCCCCGTCTCTATCCCTGCCTCTACCTCCACCCTTCCCACACACCTCCCCTCCCTTCTTTCACTCTGGTTGTCATCGCCATCGGTCACGTCACCGAACAGCAGAGCCCATTCGGCGGAGACTCGGCTGTGTGTCTCTGTGTGGCCGTTCACCCCTGACCCTGATATCACCCCCTGAGGCCCCTCCTCCTCTGATTGGGTTCCCCCACCCTGACAACATAATGCCCCCTGGTGGTCACTCTGCGCAGCTGCAGCCTGGAGTGTTCCCCCCCTGGAGCTGCCTCTATGGCTGGGAGGCTCATCATCCGGGAGTTGTTTCCGGCCATCAAACAGCAGTTTATGGCCACAGTCGTCGACTCTATCGGATTCAGCATGATTCTTCTTCTTCTTCTTCACACCAAACTCACTGTCCCTCCTGTCCTCCGGGGGAGCTGTCTCTATTTCGGATGTGGGACACATCAGCTCTCTTTGGGCTCCTGAATCACCGTTGTTGCAGCGCCTGACCACCAGCCCCTCTCCCCCCAACCAATCAGCTGAGCCCTCCTCTCTAGTATCGACCAACAGTAGCTCCTCCTCCTTGTCTCCCCCCTCTGCCTCGGACCACGTGGGTCCACCGAAGCTGAAGCTGAAACCCTGCTCCGTAGTACCTCCACCCTTCTCTACCTCCACCTCCTCCCGCCCTATTGATAAACGATCTCCCCCTAGATTCTGCCGCCCCGCCCCCCCATATTCTCTCCCAGGAGATCCTCTCATTTGTCCCGGCGGCCCCCCCTGTCTGTCACGGCCTGCTGCTTTCTCTCTCGACGTCGAGTGACCTTTGACCCTTTGACGTTTAGGCGGCGGCAGCAGCAGACTCCCGAACTGCCACTTGTTGGTGATAGAACCAGAACCCTTGGCGATAGAACCAGAACCCTTGGCGATAGAACCAGAACCCTTGGCGATAGAACCAGAACCCGGGGCCCGACGGACGTCGTCGGCCACCTCTCCCCCAGCCACGGGCCCGTCGGTCGGGGAGGCGACGGGAGGCAGCCGCTCCCCCTCCTGGCCCTCCAGAGCTGTGGAGGAGGTATCATCATCTGGCCCAGGTTGGGGGCGGGGACACCAGTCCTCTTGTCTGCCCAGTCCGCTCCTCCCTGAGAAAAGGCCTGGTGGTGGAGCATGGTTCTCTGGTGGCGCTAGGCTAATGTTAACGTTAGCTCTGGAAGGTTCTGCCGGTCCGCTGGCCCACGCCGGCCGCCTCTCTCTAGGGGGCTCTGGGGGGGGCTCCGTCCTGGGAAAGGAGGGGGGACTGGCAGGGTCTTCTTGGTCCTCCAGCGGGAAGTTGAGGGTGAAACTGACCACCTCCTCAGTCTCCTCAGGGAAACTACGGGGGGGGGGGACACATGAAGGACGATGAGCAAACCACAGGCCCCCCCCTAGTCCTGATTATTGACCTGATTGTTTACGTTAGAAAAACATTTTTAATTTAATTTGAAAGTGACAGTTGGATCTAAGTGACAGTTGACACTAGAACAGCCGTGTCTATGTTACCTACTCAGGGTATATATCAAATGTTTTCAATTGATTGTGTGTGCATGTGTGTGTGTGCTGATACTCACCCTCCCCAGTGTGGCTGCTGTGTGGGTGTGCAGAGGGCCATAGAGAACCTGTCTCTGGGGGTGGAGGGGCCTGATGTGTTCTGGGACAGCGCTGATGTCTGAGAGCCCCCCCTCTGGGAGGCAGAGTCCCAGGGGGAGGAGGAGGGGTAGGACGGGGGTCTGGACCAGGGGCTGATGGAGGGACACCACAGATTGGAATACTTAAGCAATATCACACGAGAGGGAGTGTGTTATACTGAATATCAGCACGGCTGTGATTCGGTCGTAGGTACGAAAAATAAACAAAAAATAGTTCCGCAACTGAACTTCAAATGGACTGTTGCCTAGTAACCTGAACACAAACATGTAGTCTAATTAACGGTCATTTAGTAGAACATCTGTGCGGCGGAGTGATACATACTATAGTTAAAGGTCCCAGTGCTGTTATACTGTATATCAGCACTCATGGAATGCCTCTTGTCCAATCAAATTACTTGGTCGGAACTAACTGTTGTATAATGTATATCATCATTAAGCTGGACTTCCTGTTCCTGTATAGCCATGAGTCAACACTTCCTAATGACAACTCATTCGGAGCTCTGCTACTGTGCTCGACCATTTCGACAGTACGTGAGCTCAGAATTTCAGGTTCTATCTCCGTTTAGGGTAGTTCAGAGATATTGAGCATCAAAGTTTTTACATTCCATTATGTTTTGTGAGATGGAACCTTTGTATTTTATTAATTACTAACTAAAAACATTTTTTTTTTAAATAACACCACAGGCATTAATAAACATCTAATGGATCAGAAAAAAGTTGCTGGTTAAATATGTTGGTAGTCAGAGCTGATCTAGGGGCCTATCCTATCCCTACACACTTTACTGGACAGTGGGTTCCCATCTCCTGACTCACCGGGCCGCCCCTCCTCTCTCTCTCCACTCCTCAGGTGTTCTGCTCATGCTGCCCTGGGATTGGTGCTCTCTCTGACGGCCGTCGTGTCTCTCAGCTAACATAAACACAAACACACAAGATGGCTCTTACCACTGGAGGACTCGGGGGGGGGGGGGGGCAGGGGGGGGCGACCGCCCCTCCTGGTGCCCCCACGGTTGAAAAACGTCTCTCTTAAGTGCCCTTTTGAGTGGCGAAAATGAGAGGATGTGCCCTATTGGTGCCACTCCAATGGTCTAAACTTGACCATGTGCCCCCACAGTTGAAAAACGTCGCACTAAAGTGCCCTTTTGAGTGGCAAAATTAGAGGATGTGCCCTATTGGCTGCCCTTCGAACGGCTGCCCTTCAAACAGCCTGAGTCCGCCACTGGCTCTTACCAACCGTCTCTTAGAATACGGGTCTATTGTAGCCACTATGTACTGTATTATGTAACTACATTGTATTTGTGACACATAGTCTACAATATGACATATTAATCATACCACACTAGTGAATGTATAACTTGTAAGACCATCAGTGTCTTTGTCCAATATTATTTTATTAAACACTAGTCAAAACAATGCTAGCTTTATCTCTGTCTACAGTAGTTATAACACTCGTTCTGTAGTAGTTGCATTGTCTAAAGTAGTTACAACACGCAGCTATATTGTGAAATGCACTTACCAGTTTACATTAGGGATGCAACCTCAGCAAATATGTTCAAGTCAAGACTAAAAACCCATCCTTTTAATATTGCATTTAAATTACAAAATAATTAAATTAAGATTATATAATGATTAAAGCACTTTGAGCTGCAACGTTTGCAGGAAAAGCACTATACAAATAAAGTTATTATTATTATTATATTGTCTACAGTAGTTATCTTTAACTATAGTAGTTATAGCCGTTGATCCTTGAAGAATACGTATACATTCCTTATAAGCTTAGATCAACTGCTCAAACCCAAATGATAAGCTTCTTTTATTCATTGTTTGCAATTGTAAACAACGACTGTACAGCTTAAAAACACAGTTAAAACAATCATGTTTGTCTCAGGTAAAGACTGCTACTTGGACTATACATGCACTTGAGCACTTTATCTTGCACTTTTTACTTATTGAGCCTGCACTGTTTTATTTATTGAATGTTTTCTGCCTGCCCTAACTGAGCTGTTTGACAACAACATTTCCCCATTGGGGACAATAAAGGTTTTCATTCATTAGGTATGGTCAGGCCTTGGATCCTTCGCTCAGTCTAAGAATTTGAGTGGTTTTATTTCTCGAGGCCTTTCCTCTCCTTTCCTCTCCAGCTGTTTATCAAAAAAGCTGTCGGGGGTGGCTGTTTTGCACCTTCAAGTATCTGTATCAGTATTTATGCCTCCTTGTTTTCTACTAATGACTCCCCCTGGCTGTGGGTTGACTGAGACCGTATCATTGTCGACAGCAGTTATATCAACAGTAATGGAGTTTGACTGTATCATTGTCGACAGCAGTTATATATTACTGTTGATATTACTACTGTCGACAATGATAGTCTCAAACTCCGTTACTGAATGGAGATTGAGACTATCATTGTCGACAGCAGTAATAGAGTTTGAGACTGTATCATTGTCGACAGTAGTTATCAACAGTAATGATGTTCGAGACTGTATCATTGTGGACAGCAGTTATCAACAGTGATGGAGTATGCCACCCTGTCTCTACTCACTGTGTCTGCGGCTGCTGTAGGCCGGGGCTGTGAGGGGACACTGGGCCCGCAGAGCTCGTAAGACCTTCTGACCAGATGCAGACAGAGGCCCAGAGTATAGCCTGCTGCTGCTGCTGGCCCTGTCCATATTCTACTCTTCTTCCTCCTCCTTCTTCTCAGTCTGTCTGTCAGCCTCTCTGCCTGCCTGTCTGTCCCAACACAGAGAGAGATCTGTGTTGGTTATGTTGGTCGGTTATGTTGGTCTGTTCAAACTGGGCTGACTGATAGGGCTGTCTCTAATGTAGCATTATAAAATCGATGATTGAGATGAAATAATAAAAGTATTCTTCGAATGTATCAATTTGCTTGAAAGAAAAAAAAAGGTCCCGTCCTCTCAAAAACGTAAACAAAACAATGTCATGCAAACATTTTATTTTAAAATATATTACCGTAAGTAATAGGCCCAAATGAAAATATTATCAAGAAATGAAGTGTCAGTCAGATAGAATCGAAAAGAGGAACTGAACGCAAAACCCCTAAATTGTCACAGGGGGAGCAAAATTAATTCTCATTACATTAGTCCCACATTGAAATATCTTTGTTCTTAAGTTATGAAATGAACACAAACACAGAAATGGGAATCAAAGACAAACAATAAAACAAAACGCTAGCAGAAGAACAGGAAACACTCCGTCTGAACTGAGTCAAGATGCCATACGAGTTGCAACAAGAAGGCAAGGTTCCAATCCTGGGTTCCAATCCAGGGTTCCAATCCAGGGTTCCAATCCTCCTCTCCCTGATGGAGGGATGCTGGTGAGACCATACCATGTGGTGTTTGTCTGAGACACACCGGGTGGCAGCTGAACGTGGCTGACCAATCACTAAACACTGCACTTCTCTGTCCTGACGCATGGCGTCAAGAACACTCCAGTGTCCTAACAGGAGACATGTGAAGGCAGTCAAGGCACTACTGCAGGATAGGGTTAGTACTGTGGCACTGAGCAGAGGTGGGTGGGGCTGTGCTTCGCTCTTATACCCAGAGGAAGGGTTGGAGCAGAGACTGGGTTGGAAGAGAGGAGGGTGGGAGGGAGGGAGGGAGGGAGGGAGGAAGATAGACACGGCTGTTCTAGTGTCAACTGTCACTTAGATCCAACTGTCACTTTCAAATTAACCTCAAGATTCTGTATATCCCCTGCTCTCAGACTGCTCCAGGTCCTAGAGTCCGGCTGTGAGTCGGAGCGTGGCCGCGAGTTAGGAGCGGAGGACCCCCCCCTTAGGAGCCACTTTGTGCTCCTGCTCCTCCACCACCTTCTGCAGCAGCCTGGCGTCCAGGTGGAAGTAGACATACAGTTCCCGCTCCCGCCTGAGGAGGGCGCTGTGGCTCAGCTGGGAGCGTTTGCCCTGCACGTCTGCCATCAGGTCCTGCATCAGCCTGTACAGACTGGTCAACTGGGTCTCCACATCCACCAGCTTCACTGTCAACTCCTACGGTGGGGAGGGAGGGATGGGGGGGAGGTGGATAGAGAGAGAGGGAGAGAGGGAGGAATAGAGGGATATTAGCCTAAATCCTGAGAGGTGATCAGGTCATATCACAGCTTGAATGAAACTAACTAGTTACTAACAAAGTAACTACAAAAAAGAAAGTTATATACGTGCTATTCAGTTGTTTCTTTAGAGTATAATGTTTTTTTCCCCCAAATCTTATTAGATATTCATAGGCTTTCTAGAATGGTGACTATCATATACATAAAAAAACTGCAACGACTTTTAGAGGAGAGAAAAGATAAGACGTGCGTGCGTGTGTGTGTGCGTGTGTGTATGTGTGCGTGTGTGTATGTGTGTGTGTGTGTATTGATGTGTCTTCACTCAATGGGGAGCTGAAAACCTGTGGGGATTGGGGAGAAAACACAGAACACAGAAATATCTGTTGACATTAAGTGGACAGAGCGAGCCAGGGATGACCCTGACCTTTGACCCTCACCGTTCACCTGGAAACAAAAACTCTGTGAACCATGTGACTTTACATAAGAGCAGTGCCACTCGGTCCGGCAAGTCAACAATAACATAACACCACTGATACACACTCAGCATGCAGTGGCAGTACCAATGGAGCTATCGCTAAGCCACGCCCCTTTTTGAAAACTCGGACAAACAAACAACGCTTCCCTGACAGTGACTGACTGACCGTGACTGAATGACATTCAATGACTTAAAATGGCGGGAGTTGGCAAATGTCTGATTTACCACAGCAAGTAATAGACATGTTTGTTTTTTAAAGATGACAAGAATATTTAGTCTAGAAGATTTTCACCATCAGATATTAGCGAGTTGTTTGTCTGAGTTTTCTGCTGCAGTATGATTGGACAATTATTATTTTGGGGGGCGTGGCTTAGCGATAGGTCCATATTGAAGCCGTACAACAAACAGTACCCAAACTACTATCCCAGTTTGTGCAACAACCACTTTCCCAAACCAACTGTGGTGGTGGTGGTGGTGGTAATAACAAAACTCACTCACGCTACAGTACGTCTAATCTCAAAGGCATGATGATGATGATGATGATGATGCTGCTGATGAAGAGAGTGTGTGTGTGTGGTCAGAGACGTACCTGTGCGTGGGGGCAGAGCTCCTGGGTCGTGGGTCCAGTGGGACATACCTGCGGCGCCAGCAGCAGCTGCAGGAGGCCCGAGTACGTGGCGCTGCGCAGGGTCTCGCAGTCGCCCTGGAGGGCCGCTCCCGTGTGGCGCTGTTGGCGAGCCGCCACGGCCAGCGCCTCGCCGGTGGACCGTAACTCCCCCTGGAGGTCGCGGGCGGCGCGCTCCAGATCCTCATGGGTGCGGAAGGGCTCGCGGCCGCGCTCCGACTCACAGCCGGACTCTAGGACCTGGAGCAGTCTGAGAGCAGGGGATATACAGAATCTTGAGGTTAATTTGAAAGTGACAGTTGGATCTAAGTGACAGTTGGATCTAAGTGACAGTTGGATCTAAGTGACAGTTGACACTAGAACAGCCGTGTCTATGTTACCAGAAGGAAGCAGGGGTTCGGCTGAACGGTTGAATTCATTGGTTGGATTATTTACAGGGTTCCCACACCTTCTGAAACATCAAATTCAAGCACTTTCAAGCACCTTTCAAGGAGTTTCGAGACTCAATTCCCTCAAATTCAAGGACCCAACACGGCATAGTTTGAGACAGAACTAGTTTACGAGCTAAGTAAAACAGTTTTGAATATATATATTTTTTTAGAGAGAGAGAGAGTGAGAGAAGGGAATTCAAGCACTTTCAATGACCCACGTCTATTTTCAAAAACTTTTAAGACCTTAATTTATTTTTAGAAAATTCACAAACTTTCAAGGATTTCAAGGACCCGTGGGAACCCTGTGGGAACCCTGTATTTACATTGCTTTATTAAATCGCTTTGGGGAACATCAGAATCGACTTGGTTTTCAATGACATCAACAGAACATTCAACAGCATCTATTTGGAGCACATACTACTCTCGAATCACAATGATTATGTTACACAGAATAAAATACATGTTCGTAAGTTAGGACGGAATCTATGCTGGTACGATTAGAGGTATAGTTCATAAGATGAACAACTTGAGTGCTTGAGCTGGGTGCTTTGAGTGGGAGAATGACATACCGTGACGTAATTATAAGGTTCTATCTCCAAGATTTAGTTTTTTACATAATCTGATCCATTAGGTGTTTATTAATGCCTGTGTGGTGTTATTTTTAAAACGTGGACATTTTTGAGTTAGTAATTAATAAAAATACAAAGGTTCCATCTCACAAAACATAATGGAATGTAAAAACTTTGACACTCAATATCTCTGAACTGCCCTAAACGGAGATAGAACCTTATCATTCTAAACGGAGATAGAACCTTATCATTCTAAACGGAGATAGAACCTTCTCATTCTAAACGGAGATAGAACCTTATCATTCTAAGCTCACGATACTACATCTGATTAGCGTAGACTTTCCCCCTACCTGCTGAAGGCTGCGTCCTTGGAGCTGATGACGGGGCTGGGACTAGGGCTGACAGCCAGCTCAGGCTGGGCCAGGGCCTGGACTCTGAGGGCCATCTCCTCCCCTCCCTTCCCCAGCCTGTCAGAGATCTCTCCCAGCTGCTTCTGCATCTGTCTCCCCCTGCACAGCTCCATCTCCTGGGCCAGCTGGAGGAGCTCGAAGGAGGCCTTCTGGCGGAGGAGGTGGTTTTGGACCTGGGGGGGGATGGGGATAGGGGGGGGATAGGTTGAGAAGATCATTATTCTCTGTAGGAATATTTCTCTTAAAGCAAATATCAGGGTTCCCACACCTTCTGAAACATCAAATTCAAGCACCTTTCAAGGACTTTCAAGACTCAATTCCTTCAAATTCAAGGGCCCACCACGGCATAGTTTGAGGCAGATCTCGATGAGAATGTATATAATAATAGGAATGACCTATGAACGGTTTTCAAATCTAACGGCGTTATGTCGGTTTAAAATCTAACTAATTAACCTTAGTAACTAGTATGGTTGTTTTATTCCCTTCTACATGTTACCTATATATTATTTTTTTAGAGAGAGAGAGAGAGAGAGAGAGAGAGAGAGGGGAATTCAAGCACTTTCAATGACCCATGTCGATTTTCAAAAACTTTTAAGGCCTTGATTTCTTTTTCGCGAATTCACAAACTTTCAAGGATTTCAAGGACCCGTGGGAACCCTGAAATATACAAACAGAGTGCAAACACACACACGAACAGAGGTGTGGGCAGCGCACATTTTAAAAAGGGCTTGTAAAATAGGCCAGGGTTCGACAGTAACGCTGTTTTACTAGCCTGCGCCGTCTGTTGTTCTTCCTGCACATAGATGCATATCCGGGATCTAGCAGCGTCGTCGTGCTCGTGCCAACAAACCCCGCAAATGTTTCACTTGCTCCGAGCGTTACTGTCAAACCCTGAAATAGGCTAGGGCTGCACGATTTGGGGAAAACATCGAATTGCGATTATTTGGACAGATATCGCGATTGCGATTAATTTGCGATTATTATTTTTTTAAATAGCAAAAAAAATAAAAAAAATAAAAAAAGGGAGTTTTTGTAAAGTGTGGCCATATCTCCGGCTAGGTCGTATCAACGTGCAGTTTGTTTGTACGTCTTCAGGGGACTTAGAGGCTCCCTCCTCTAGCACCCCCACAGCCCGAGCTACGAGTGAAAGAACTAAACTTACATTGGGTTGCTTTAAAGTTGGGTTGCTTTAAAATCAAGCTTCAGATTAAAACATGTGATGGAGCATTACTAACCTGACTCAGGTGGTTTGTTTCACACAACCATCTAGGAAAGCTTAATTGGAAGCTGTTTGGAAAAGGGCAGGTACTTTCAAAAAATACTTGGCAGGTGATTGGATGAATCTATCTATCACCTATTTTCAGAGAGCATTACCACATGATACCATCAAACTATTAACTGCTCTAATTCTAATGCAAGGATGAGAACTTAAAAGATATGAATTGGGACAACATATTTATTTATGTTTTTTTTAAACAGCAACACCATTTTGTTTCTCTCAACAAGTGTCATTTTTTTTTACGTTCATTGACGTTGACGTTCATTGACGTTGAATCCGACGCGCTGTATGACGTATCCCATACGGGTAGTGGTGTTTCTCAACCCTCTCCTCGGGGCGCCCCAGCCGCTCCACATATTTGATCTGTTCCACCACCAGCACACCTGATTCAACTAATCAAGTCCAAAGCAATTATGATTTGGACTTGATTAGTGGAATCAGGTGTGCTGGTGGTGGAACAGATCAAATATGTGGAGCGGCTGGGGCGCCCCGAGGAGAGGGTTGAGAAACACATAGTGAGTTGGACTTGTGATCGGAAGGTTGTGAGTTCAAATCCCGCCTGAAACCACACCACTACTAGTGTGCCCTTGAGTAAGGCACTTAGCCCTCAGTTACTCCAGGGGGAATGTCCCTGTAATTCGTAATTGTAAATCGCTTTGGATTAAAAAAGCGTCTGCTAAATGGGGAAAAAAAAAAAAAAAAAAAAAGCGCAGGCAAATCGCAGGCTTTGCGATTAGCTAATCGTGTCATTTCAAATCGCGATTTCGATTTAAAATCGATTAATCGTGCAGCCCTAAAATAGGCTCATCAAGTTTCATCCAGACAAAACAACAGATGTGACACAAACAGTAGTAGGGTATACCTGCTCCTGTCTGGAGGTGAAGTGGTCCTGGCGGGCCAGCTGCAGGGCCATGTCCACCCTCACCACGGGGACGTTCAGCAGCGTGGCGCTCTCCCTCAGAGCCTCTGGTACCGGGCCCAGGAGCAGGGCCTCCAGCTCAGCCTGCACACCCTGCAGCTCCCGCCTGGCAACCACCTCCCGCTCCTGCTGGGAGGAGGAGGAGGAGGAGGTGCCCTGCTAGAGGAGGGAGACAGGGGGAGAGAGAGGAAGAGGAAGAGGAAGAGAGAGGAGAGATAGAGAGTTGGAGGAGGGGGCATATTTAGGGGAGGGAGAGAGAGAGAGAGAGAGGAAGAGAAAGAGAGAGGAGAGATAGAGAGATGGAGGAGGGGGCATATTTAGGGGAGAGAGAGAGAGAGAGAGAGGGAAGTAAACTTTAGTGACTGTCTGAACAATCCCTGTCACACATTAGCTGAGTGTGTATACGGTTAAACTAAGTTGAGTAGAGCTCAGAGAATGCATCATGGGAAACATCCCCAGTGCTTCAGTCTGCTCTTGTTGTTATGAGAGAGCTCAGAGCTCTAATTCAAAGTAAATGCCCTAACCCTTGTGCAGTCAGCAGAAGAAGAAACAGCTTTCCCCGTTACCCCCGCCCCCCCCCCCCCCCCCATTCCTCCCGTGCCTCACCTTGTTGCCACGGGAACACCGGTTCTCAGCGAGCCACTTCAGTCCAGCCCTGGCCCCCTTCTCCTCCGCCCTGGCCATCACCAGCTTGTGCTGGGCTACGACATGAGCCCACTGTAGCCTGGCCATATCGTTCCTCCTCTGCTCCACCACCGTCTCCTCCCCCCCTCCCTCCGCCGCCGTCTCGTCCCCCTCTCCTCCACAGCCGCTCAGGCCCAGCAGCTGCTGCTGGACGCTCTGGGAGCAGGAGGACCCCGACACCATGTCCGAGATGCCCTGGAAGAACTGCCGCTGGGTGAAAGCCGACAGGGCCTTGGTGTTCAGCTCCTCCTGGTGGAGGTACGGCTCCAGGGACAGCTGAGACAGGAGGACCGCCGGGGGTCCCCGGGGGAGGACCGTAGTAGGGGCCACCACGACAGTCTCCCCCCCCTCCTCCTTAGTCTCAGGCTCGACTCGAAGGTACGAGGCCAGCTTCCCCACCTCGTCGGTTAGACTCTGCAAGGCCGAGTTGGTCCCGGCGTTCTCGGTCCCCAGTGCTGCAGTGGCGTCCTTGAGCCTCTGGGAGGCGCTCTCCTGCTGCAAGACTAGGCGCAGGGCAACGTCGGCGCGTGCGGTGGCTAACACCTGCATCTTCTTGTGTCTCCGCTGTTTCAGCTGCTTCTCTTTGCGGAGGGCCTGTAGCTCCGCCTCCAACTCCTCCAGAGGCACCTCCCCCTCCGCCGAGGAGGAGGCGGAGCTAAGCCTGACGCCGGCGGAGGTTCCGTCTTTCGCAGCCCGGCAGGTCTTGAGGACCGTGTCCAGCGCCGCGTCGTCCAAGACGGGCTTTCCGGAGTCCTGTAGGGCCTTGAAGGCCCGGGCTTCCTCGGGCCTGAGAACGGAGCTCGGGGTGAGGGTGTGGCAGACGAAACGCAGAAGGTGGAGGTTCTCCGGGGCGGAGTCGAACATCCAGTCGAACTCCGAGTCCTTCACTGACGACGCGCCTGGGTAACCTAGGCGACCCAGCGTCTCCACAAACTGGCGGCCGTTTAACATGATGATTCGGCGGCGCCCGGTTTGCTACAGCCCAGCTACAGCTAACAGGGTTAGCGTGTTAGCGTGTTAGCGGGCTAGCAGGGACAGGCGTCACAGCGAGCTGGAGGGTTAGGAGGTGGCAGGGTTTCAAGTAAAAGGGTGAATATTGACAGAGATTCAAGAGATTAGGATTGATCACTAAACAACAACAACATCAATAACAGTAAAGACAAATGATACCGTTGGAGT
>NC_137687.1:3142461-3182461 GCF_963989245.1 Nansenia antarctica
TACTTACAGTGGGGGAAATAAGTATTTGATGCCGACTTTGTAAGTTTGCCCACTGACAAAGAAATGACCGGTCTATCATTTTAATGGTAGGTTTGTTTTAACAGTGAGAGACAGAATATCAACCAAGAAATCCAGAAAAACACATTATATGAAAGTTATAAATTAATTTGATCGAGGGAAATAAGTAGCAAGACATGACTTAGTACTTGGTGGAGAAACCCTGGTTGGCAAGCACAGAGGTCAGACGTCTCTTGTCCAGTCCTCTTTGCAGATCCTCTCTGAATCCTCAAGGTTTCGAGGATGTCGCTTGGCAACTGGAAGTTTCAGCTTTCTCCACAGATTTTCGACAGGGTTACGGTCCGGAGACTGACTAGGCCACCCCATGACCCCATGACCTTAATGTGCTTCTTCTTCAGCCACTCCTCTGTTGCATTGGCCACAATCATAAACTGTTATAAATACAAAATTATAAACTGTTAATTTCTTTGTTAGTGGGCAAACTTACAAAACTGGCAGGGGATCAAATACGTATTTCCCCCGCTGTACGTACATGGGGTAGCCTATTTCTTGTATTTGAATTTTAATAAATGTACAGATTATTTTTTTTTTTTAAACGTATGGCAAATTCTTTTAATTTAACCCATTTTAGTCTATAACAAAACAAATGGGGAAAAAGTGAAGGGGTTTGAATACTTTCAGAATGCAATATACAATTCCTAACTTGTGCCTGTTTTAGGTTTTTAAATGTGGTAATATGGTACTGTATGCATAACGTTACAGTAAACATGTCAGTTTATGACAAGATGAGGCATCTAAATAAATAATACTTAGTTAGTAACAGCATACATACTGCTCTCTCTCTCTCTCTCTCACAGTTGTCCAAAACAAAGAGCCATGGTTCAAGCTAAGACATGGATCCTGACCCAGCACTTCCAAGGCTTCCCCACGGACAGCGACTTTGAGCTGAAACTGGAGCAGCTCCCAGAGCCTAAAGATGGAGGTAAAGGCCCGATCCCATTTCCCTTTCTTACCCCTACCCCTCATTTTGGAGTGCCCCTCGCTTTTCGGCTTGCCCCTCGGAAACAAAGTTACAAGGGGTAGTGGTTGAAAATCTTCCCCTGTGAAACGGGACAACCCTTCAAGACAGTAGCTAGTATCATAGAAAAGCATGGACGCTCGCGATTCGTTCACAAGTTATGAGTTTCACGATATCAGTCGATCGTAAAGTCATCAAATAAAAAAGAACAATGCTTCATTTACCAAGCCAGTTCATGATTAATTTAATTAATGACAGAATAGCGGTGCTCTGTTGGCTAGCAACCCATGCTCCTACACTGCCAGTCTGCACTGATATTAGAGGAACGGTAAGAAGGAAATATGTCAAAATGTATCAGCGTTAAAACATTGTTGTAACGTTAGATAGCTAAAATCATTATTAACAAAATAATTTTATTTTCGGCTTTCTTTTGTTGCTAGTGCGATCTCCAGTATCTTGCCGATGATTCGCAAGGCATTCTGGGATTTCGCATTAAAACATTCCGTTTGTAACTCCATTCGGAGTGTGCATCTGAAAAAACTCTGTTTGGAGGGCTATGTATGTAGCCCTACCACTTGGCCCTACCCCTACATAGCAAACAATAATTAAGACACCCCTACATGTGAACGCGCAAAACAGAGGGGTAGGGCTGAAATGGAGGGCCAAGGGGTTGAGATTGGGCCAAAGACTGAGGCTAACCTGATAGCTAACCTGAGGCTAACCGGTATCTAGCCATGGGTTATTGTAATGGTACTTCTTGTACTGTATCTGATTTTTTATTTTATTTTATTTGATTTGATTTTTATTAGGAATTTACAATAGAATCATATTACGCATTATGACACTAAGTAATGTCCAGAGGATGGCACTTGAAAGCATTATTTAAAACACTTATTTCCAAAGTGGTCCTCGATGGAAACATAAAATGAATAAAACAAACCATCACATCATACAGTACATAGTAAGTAAGTAAGTAAAGCTTTATTTATATAGCGCCTTTCGTACATCACACAGTATAAAACATAAAATGAATAAAACAAAACATCACAGCATAAAAAACAGTATAAGAACACAGGAAGGAAAAACACATATTAAAACACACAATATGGAAACATAAAGTGAACCAAAACAAAACGGAAACACCCTCTCTTTCTTAAGGGTGAGCCATTAGTTCTCCCCATAAATATGACTTCACACAAGCTTTAAGGCCTGATCCTGAAGCTGCATCTGTGCATGACGTCATTAGCATGTAACATTATACTAGTTAGCTAGCTAGCTATAGCAAGAGTGCATAGCTGCTGGATACAAATTCACTGAGCTCTAATAACCTATATTTGGACCAAAATTGCCCTCATACATTTAACTGAAATTATACTGACAGTGCACTGTAAGTTAACTTTACTTGAAGTTAAGGGTGAGCCATTAGTTCTCCCCATAAATATGACTTCACTTTTGTTTTAAAGATGGCTTTGCTTTGGCTTTGCTGAACATGCAGAGGCAGATGGTCTGACGTATGATGAAGTCTATGGGTGATGATGTCATTTCTTTGACTGGCTTGTTTTGTCCGTTTCAGAGGTTCTTCTGGAGGCCTTGTTTCTCAGTGTGGATCCGTATATGAGGTAGGGGAGAGGAGAGGAGACCTAGAAGATATGGGGACTCTTACTGCCCCCTTGGTAACATTTTAACCCATTGAGCTCTGTTGAATCAAGTAATAATCCATATGGAATGTCTGCATATTATTTGCATTCCAAAGCATCATTAGTTCATTCCAAAGCATCATTAGTTCATTCCAAAGCATCATTAGTTCATTCCAAAGCATCATTAGCAGAAAAATAAATAAATCTGATTGGTCCTTACAGAGTTACTAACTCTGTTCTGTGATGTTTCCAGACCGTTCAGCAGCATGCGTATGAAGGCCGGCGATGTGATGATCGGAACACAAGTGGCCAAGTAAGGAAAGGGAAAGCACACAGCGCCTTTCATCTGCGGCAGTGAGGCTACACATGGCTGAGGGTTCCTGGAAGAGGATGGGGGCACCTGGTATTCATTTAATTGGACTGCAATTGGCCATGATGACTCTGGTTGAAAGAAAAACAATTTGAAAGGTTTTGGCTTGATGATCTGAGGGTTGCCTCCGCCACAAATGTTTCAATGTTTTTTTCCCAGAGCAGCTTTGGTCAGTGCAGTGAGTCTGGATAAACACCTATAAGAAACAAACAATTACTCCCTGGCAGAACCTTCTCGAGGGGCCCCTGAAATTATTTATCTTGAGTTCAGTTGCCAAGTCACATGCCTTGATTATGTATATATACAGGGTGATTTTCAAAGAAACTTAAAAGAGGATGTACACGCGCATTTCCCTCTACCGAGCCCAAGTGCAAGTGGAGCTCAGAGGTGTGCGCATTATATAGTCACTTTTAGAAAATTATCCAAGACCGCAAATCGGACTCAAACCTCAGATTACGTTTGCGCGTCTGCTTTCACCCAGTTGAAAATACCCTGATAATATCTTCTGTGAAACCTGTGTTGTGGATATAATTGATTCTTAATAGATTTAGTAGAACTTACAAAGCACAAAGAGCTTAGATCAATTGTCTCCAAAGAGGCCTTTTATTAAGCCAAGTTACATGAGCGCAGAGAGAAATGAGCAGACCAATAAGCAAGAAGCAATAGCCCAAGAGCAATAAGCAGCCCCCAACGATGGGTGCGACTCATATTTATAGAACTGTCCTTGGTCATGAGGTCACTATTCTTGGGAACCAATCATATTATACAAGTCTGTGATTACACAAGTTATGGGTCCTGTCCATAGTCAGAATTATTCACTGCACCACAGATCATCTCTGTATAAATGATATAAAACCCCAACACCTGCTTTTTATCTTGCCAACCCAGGGTTGTTAATATACATACTTCCTGTCTCTCAGGGTGATCCAGAGCAACAACGCAGCCTTCCCTGCTGGGAGCCACGTGGTGGGCAGGTGTGGCTGGAGGACTCACACCGTGTCTGACGGGACAGGCCTGACCCCCCTCCTGTCAGACTGGCCCCAGGACGTCCCCATGTCCCTGGCCCTGGGAGCCATCGGCATGCCTGGGTAAGGTGGTGGGAAGAACCCTGAGCTCCCCGATATCATTTCACCCACATGTCAGTCAGATACACAACTACTCAAATGCAATATGCTGTAGAATCAATGAGACCCAAAAGTGCTATCACCTACGCCTAAAATACTTTATTTGACATGGTATTATGGTTTTATATATATGTTACAGTACATGTGGGAATACGGTACATGTGGGAAAACTAGGGTTAGGGTTAGGTGCTACGTCGACTTGGTACATGCTGGCATGTCTAACCCTAACCCTATTTTTCCCACATGTACCGTAACATATACATGGTCTGTCTAGCTCCTGTATCTGAGTGAATAACTGGTCAATCCTTCATATGTAATAACTGCGTAAAGTCTCCGACTCATTGACCTCATCAGATGCTGGGTGTATTCTCTGGTGATGCCCTGACAGGCCTGGGGCCTCATTTAGAAAGCTTTGCGTAGAACTGGCGTAAAAAGCTTGCGTCTGTACGCAAAGCAAGAACATTTATGCAGACCAAGTTTAAACGTGATTCGTCCTACTGTTCACCTTATTATTTATGATAATACATTTCATAACATCCAGGTATTGTTTAATAATTACAGATCCAATTCAATATGATTCCCGATTAAACTGTACAACATATTTGGTATGAGTTGTTTTGCAAGAACAGATATCTCCCTTTGTATTTATTATCCTAAATCATGTTTTTTCTTTTAGATTAGATTAGATTCAACCTTATTGTCATTGACAGGTACTAAGACAAGGAAACGCAGTTCGTCATCTGACCAGATCATTGTAGAAAATTGTAGAAAAAAAAACGTATGGAGGGCACTGTAGAGTCAGGACACATAGGAAAAAAACAAGATCCTTCTCAGTATTCTAACTCTCAGTATTCTAACTCTCAGTATTCTAACTCTCAGTCTTCTAACTCTCCCCCAGGCTGACAGCCCTGTATGGGCTAGAGGAGGTCCTGGGGCTGCAGGCGGGGGAGACCCTCCTGGTGAACGCTGCGGCCGGGGCGGTGGGCTCTATCGTCGGGCAGATCGCCAAGATTAAGGGCTGCAAGGTGGTGGGCTCCACGGGGTCTGACGCCAAGGTGGCCTTCCTTAAAGACCTCGGTTTCGACGAGGCCTTCAACTACAAAACCGTCAGCTCGCTGGAGGAGGCTCTGAAGACTGCCTCGCCTGACGGATACAACTGCTACTTTGAAAATGTAGGTGTAGGAGCCATGAATACCATTTGTGAGTTTATTTGCTTGTTTGTTTATTGTTTTGATGACGTTATGTTCTTCCTTCCGGAAGTCACATGATTATGGGCGGGGATAGCCCGAGGTAACTAAAACACCTGTTCACCTGTATGGCGGTAGTGGAGAGAGAGGGGAGACAGGGTCGTTGTATTTTTTGTTGACCGCATTTTCGTTATATATTGTTTGTTATTTTCTTATTTTATATGGATTAATTTTGTACGTTCACTAGTTTGATTGTTCCATTTCAATAAATGCTTTAAACGTTCCTCAAGTGAATTGTTTTGGGTGCGTTATAACATCAACACAGACCCTGCTCGCGTCTCTCAGCGACTTTGTTACTACTGGACTCTATCTAGTCGCTACAGTAGGCATTAGGCAGCAAGAAGAATCGCTAAATAGTGTTTCAGTGTTATTTTGATAACGGGAGACTAGTTATTGATAATGAATTGTGTGATGACACTGACACTTCCTCTGGTTGGTAGGTGGGAGGCCCCTTCTCTAGCGTGGCCATACCACAGATGAAAGAGTTTGGAAGGATAGCCGTGTGCGGCGCCATTTCAACATACAACGACACCACTCCACAGACAGGTCTGTTTATCACCATGTTCTCTCATCTTCATGCTAAACATCTAACATTTGTTCCTTTTTCATATGCCACATTTAAATGTATTTCATATTATGGTTTGGTGTAAATCTGGAATATACTATGTTATAGTTATACAAATAACTGTATATATGTTACGGTACATGTGGGAAAACTAGGGTTAGGGTTAGGTGCTAGGGTGACTTGGTACATGCTGGCATGTCTAACCCTAACCCTAACCTTAACCCTAACCCTAACCCTAACCTTAACCCTAGCACCTAACCCTAACCCTAGTTTTCCCACATGTACCGTATTCTCACATGTACCGTAACATATATATGTTTAAAGTTACACCACTAGAGGGCACTATGACACAGTAGCAGTACCCTCAGACCCACCAGCTGAGTGTGTTTCCTTCATGATGAGGAGGGTCGCTATTTCAGTACCTTTCTTTATTTCTCTCTTTTATTCCTCCTCACTCTGGCAGGCCCTTACACACACCTGACCATCCTGGTCAAGCAGCTGAAGATGGAGGGCTTCATGGTGGGCAGGTGGGAGCACAGGAACCCAGAGGCTCTCAGACAGCTGATGGCGTGGAGGAGAGAGGCAAGTTCTAACACATTGTGAGCTTAGAATGATAAGGTTCTATCTCCGTTTAGAATGATAAGGTTCTATCTCCGTTTAGGGCAGTTCAGAGATATTGAGCGTCAAAGTTTTTACATTCCATTATGTTTTGTGAGATGGAACCTTTGTATTTTATTAATTACTAACTCAAAAATGTCAACATCTTAAAAATAACACCACACAGGCATTAATAAACACCTAATGGATCAGATTATGTAAAAAACTCAATTTTGACAAAAATGTACCTTAATAATTCTAACGTCACGACATGCAGTCTCATTAATGCTCTGTCTCTAAGCTGTCTGTTGAATAACCATATCAATGTGTTTATAACCATATCAATGTGTCTTATCCACAGGGAAAACTGCAGTGTCCAGAGCATGTGACTGAAGGCTTTGAGCACATGCCTGCTGCCTTTATGGGGATGCTGCAAGGTGAAAACATGGGAAAAGCCATCGTCAAAGTCTGAAGTCCCTATAGTCATTGGCTACGTTCCAATTCCTATAATGGCGTATTGTATTGTCCATGCATTCTAAGTGATATACACAACTTGATTATTATTGGCCATCACAGTTCTTCAATCAATTCTTTTTAAATAAGTAATAAAGCCTCTTTCGGGCTTGGTTTTTCTGTTTTCTAAAAAGGTTTTCTGTGTTGTCATTCATACAAGTATTATTGAAACGAAGTGTTGTTTAATAAGCAACTGTAAAAGCAAGATTCACCATCTCATACTTATCTCGTCCATCATCTCATACCGTAGTTAAATTCCAGGGCAAGGCCATGTGTGTTTAAATAGCTGGCGTGCTGGTTGGAAACGGACAGCTTGGTCAGTGCATTTTTGTCTTCTGATAGCTTCTTGCACAAATCGACGAGTGGCTGAGCCATTGTGAAAGACAGATCATGTTCAGCTATAAACGCGCACACTCGGATCTTTTGCTCGCAAACACGGTCGGTCATTGAAGATGAAGTGCTACCTGTATCCAATCAGCACGCCAGCTATTTACACACACATGGCCTTGCCCCGGAATTAAAAAAACGGCTGTGTGAAAAGCTTAAAAAAGCAATGTTTTCAATGAATATCGACGAAGCTACTAATCTTAACATGGACAAAATCCTCAATGTCCTTGTTCGTTTTTTTGATGATGATCTGGCCAAAGTAACAACACAATACCTAGTCAGCAGGAAAGTAAACATCGCCAACTCGTCAGCCCTCATGCAGGAGCTCAAAGATATCCTGGAGTCCAATGGTCTTGACTGGTCACTAGTCATCAGTATTCTACTTGATGTAGATCTATTGATCTATTGTTATAGTGATAGTGGCTTAATAAGTGATGCAATCAGTTTGGCCTTAAGTGATTTAATCAGTTTGTTCTTTTAAAGACATGTACTGTATATATTTTATTCTGTATTGTTATAGTGATAGTGGCTTAATAAGTGATGCAATCAGTTTGGCCTTAAAGACAAGGAAACTGTAGACATTTTTTGTCTATCACACTTTTCAAATAAATGTGCCCAAATAAATGCTAGGCATCTCTTTGAAGGCAGGAAGACAAGACCACACACCTCTATGCCTCGTTATACAACGGTTAGTTCCGACCAAGTAATTTGATTGGACAAGAGGCATTCCATGAGTGCTGATATACAGTATAACAGCACTGGGACCTTTAACTATATGTATCACTCTGCCGCACAGATGTTCTACTAAATGACCCTTAATTAGACTACATGTTTGTGTTCAGGTTACTAGGCAACAGTCCATTTGAAGTTCAGTTGCGGAACTATTTTTTGTTTATTTTTATGATTAAATAGACAAACAAATCATAATCTGTTGTCACTTATTACTGTGTTAACTAATAAATCGCGCTGTAGAACTGTTGTATAAAAGCAATATCACACTCGAGGTCGTGCTGTTATACTGAATATCAGCACGGCTGTGATCGTCTTTGGATCACAAATTATACAGTAGAAGGTCTATCAGCTGAAGCAGTCTAGTGCAGCCTCCTTTTGTCTGATCTGACAGAGGGGCCGTATTTTTAGACCCTGATTTGAATTTCATTAGGCTGCCATGACAAGGGCCTTGTTTCCATGGTTAGGAGTAGCCCGGTACTTGAGGAGACACAAAAAAAGACACAGGCCCTATTCAAATACGTCATGCATGTTTATTGATTAAGCTAAGACATCAGAGGAAAAGAAGGGAGGACTGGTCTGGTATAATACAGTTCACTGGTTGGTGGGAGTCAATACTTTGAAAAGAATAGACATGGTTGATTTTAAATGGCAAATGTAATAATAGTAGTAAATAATAATAAATAAAAGCAACTTCATTGTCGTTTGTTTGAAATGCAATGTAGTAAAGCTTAAACTGTGGCTATTGATGACAGTTTCCCAGGACAATAATGGAAACAGAATTATTCAGAGCTCCATTCAGGGGCTTCGTCGCCATTGGACAGTTGCTTCTTGACTCAGCGTAGCTCTCATCCAATCCCCTTGCACGTAGTAAACCGAGAATGTGTCATGTCACGCTGACATGATTAATGAACTACTGTACTGTAGCCAACATATAAGATGTACTCAACAATTCCACACTGTCAACAAAAAAAACACAGTCAAATTAACTCAACACATCAAATAAACCAAATAAATCAATACAATCATTCGTCAATGATTGGTCACCAAAAAAAGGCTCTGGTCAACATAAAACGCAACAAGTGTTTTCTTTTGATCCTAACGATAGCTCAACGTTACACAACGTTCAGATATAAACAGTGTAGAATAGATAATGATTGTCTAACGTGGAAAAGGGGACCCTTGTCATCTCTACACCGTGCGTTTCTATCTGCACCGTTGGGTCATTCCCTCCGCGGCCACGGGGGGCGCCCTCCTAGCAGGTATAAACCAGCTGTCTGTGCGGAGTGTCATCACAAGAACATTCTAAATCCAAGGTTTCTACGGGATTCTCTTTGCAAACCATTATTATAATCCACCATAACCATGATTCTCGAAATTGAAGATAAGGTAAGGAATTAATTAATTAATTAAATTACATTGACATTATTGTATTCGGTTTACTTGGGTGTGTTACGAAGTGCCATCATCGCGCCTGTCTGTCTGTGTCAGCATTGTCGCCGAATGCCGCTTTACACCTCTTGCTGAGAAAGTTTTCAGTTTACCTGGTCCAGTTAAAATCTGCTATTAATTAAACAATTCAAATGATTGGTGGTGCCAAGCTGCCTGGCTGATGATGGAACTAGAGATCTATCCTCCAAACTCGCCCCCAAGCTCTCACAGCGTTCACACTTGTGTGTGAAAAGGGAACAAATACAGTATATGCGGTTAGGGCTTGTGTGTATGGATGTAGGCCAATATTATATTATTATATTAAAATCTATATACAGTACAGGCCAAAAGTTTGGACACACCTTCTCATTCAATGCGTTTCCTTTATTTTCATGACTATTTGGTACATTGGAGATTCTCACTGAAGGCATCAAAACTATGAATGAACACATAGGAATTATGTATTTAACAAAAAAGTGTGAAATAACTCTAAATATGTCTTATATTTTAGATTCCTCAAAGTAGCCACCCTTTGCTTTTTTGTTGTTAATAAAATATATAATAATAATATTAAATATAATATGTGTTAATAATAATATGTTATTATATATATATAATATTATTATTACAACAACAATTTTTTATTTTATTAACAACAAAAAAGCAAAGGAAACACATTGAATGAGAAGGTGTGTCCAAACTTTTGGCCTGTACTGTATCTATTTTTAAACATTTAAACAGTTTTAGCTCAATGTTGTTACTACTGGATCGATTGTTATCGATTTGTTTCGACCAATCGGCTGATCAAAGGAAGGCGGACATGTGATCAGGATGCATGCAGCTTTCCTGCTGCGGATCAAACGAGTGTGCGAGTTGATAGAGATAGAGTGCGTGATCATCGACAATCAATAAGTGATGCTGACAGGTAGTGTCTGTCTGTAAAACTATCACATTTGTGTTGCCTATGCATTTCTCTCTCTCTCTCTCTCTTCCTCTCTCTCCCTCTCTCCCTGTCTCTCTCTCCCTCTGTCTCTCTCTCCCTCTCTCTCTCTCTCTCTCTCTCTCTCTCTCTCTCTCTCTCTCTCTCTCTCTCTCTCTCTCTCTCTCTCTCTCTCTCTCTCTGTGTGTGTGTGTGTACTGACATTGATGAATGATGATTTTGTCATCCTGTTACCAAAGATCCACAGCAACGAGACATTCTTTCCACCCCCTTACAGATTATTGCTTTTCGTGATGATATGTCACACTACAGTGTCTGATAGTAGTTAAACTTATCAAAGTGTAGGTAGTAGGTATGCTCCCATACCGAAAAGTGTATATTGCCTAGCTATATCAAATAATGTGATAATGTTAATATGTAGCCTAGGCTATAGCCTGTTACTCAAGTTATGTTGACGTATTTTTGTAACCTCAATTTCAGTATACGTTCACAAATGACAATTTATTTATACAGACATTACCAAATGATAATTACACAGTAATAGTCTGCAGAGTCTGAAACTGTCTCATCTGATCCCTCTGTCCAGTTTCAAGCTCTTGCTGAGAGACATACAGTGCGAGTCTATGATTTGTTATTGCAATTGAGTTGACCCTCCCTTTTGCCCATTGCTGACCCCTCCCTGTCCCTAGATCTTTAGCTGTCTAGTTTTAGGTGTTGTAGTTTTAGTTTAGTTTTAGACTATCTTAGACTGTTTTAGACTAGTTTTAGTTTTAGACTATGTAGTTTTAGTTTAGTTTTAGACTATGTAGTTTTAGTTTAGTTTTAGACTATGTAGGCCAGGTGTTGTATTGTATTTGTTTGTTTGTGGTGGAAGTTGTTGTTGTATGCCTGTGAACAGGTCACACTTGAAAATGAGCCCTTGGGGCTCAATGTGTTTTTACCTGTATAAATAAAGGTTAAATAAATTTTTTTTAAATAATAATAACCTATGAATTTATTGCCTTGTAGGACAACTTCCTCAGTGTTCTGAAGGACGCAGCTGACAAACTGGTGGTGGTGGACTTCACGGCCTCGTGGTGCGGCCCATGCAAAAATATTGCCCCCTTTTTCAAAGTGAGTGGTCCAACAGTACACCCGAGTTCTATAGTTAGTTAACAGTAGCCTATTAGAGTAGCCTAGTGCAGGCAAGTGTTTCTGATAAGACCTACTTCCTACAGGGAACATCTGTGTGTGATATTGTGGCTAGCAGACAGTTAGTTTCAGAAATGTTAGTGCATTGTACAGTCTAATCCTAACAGAGTCCCCCCCTTGACCTACTTTGCATGCAATTGCATTGGACTGTCTGTCTATAATGCATGCCATATACAAATGTATGCTGTAATAGAGTCTAGAGCATACAGATATCAAGAGCAGTTTAAAGAATGCCTAATCCCCTAACTCTAATTGGAATGTACTACTAGCCTTAAAGCCTTCTTCAGTCTAGTTCAAATGTATTCATCATGGTAGCTGTTGCTGTCAGATCTATAATGAGAAAACCCTGCAAAGTGGGCAAGAGCCCTGAGAGGATGTTGTTCTTGTCGTCTTGGCAACTGTTGGGGAAGCCTCCTCTAGACTAATAGCCTAGAGCAGATGAACTGTATTCTAAAATCTCCCTGCTAATAGTCTGTAAACAAGACTGCCAATGAGCGCCACTGAGATGATCAATTACAGCAAATTGAGGAGAAGCAGGCAGGGCGTCTCCGGGGAAAGGAAACATGACCACTGGCGGACTCAAGGGGGGGGGGGCAGGGGGGGCGACTAAAAAAGTTGGACTGGAGACTGTGAGTCTCTCACATTCCATTGTGTTTTGTATCTTTTCCTCTTACGTAATGTGCTGTGATATGAGCACAATGCAGGGCCTTGTGTGCAGGGATAACCTGGCTACTGTACCTGGCCATGCTTCAGACTGTATGTAGTCTCTCTGGAGTAGAGTACCGTTGTTCCTTCTGCTGACTGACTGCTGGCTCTGCTTTCCCTCAGGAAATGTCGGAAAAACCGGAGAACAAGAATGTGGTTTTCCTGAAGGTGGATGTGGATGAAGCCCAGGTGAGTTGTGTGTGTGTGTGTGTGTGTGTGTGTGTGTGTGTGTGTGTGTGTGTCATTGTGTTGAAAACATCAGAATAAATACAATAGTCCAGTCAATGTATCTGAATACATTTGTATGGAGAATTTGCCCCTTCAACCATTAAATAAACCACAAGTTGTGTGTAACAGCCATACTGTACTTGTACTTGTACTGTACACAGTTGGGTCTGGAAAGCTGCGTTAGTCGCTTTGGTGTCGAGCAGTTTGTAGATTTGCATATTGGGGGAGTGGCTAAAGGAGGAGTTTATGAATGAATGAATGAATGAATGAATGAATGAATGACCTACTAGCTACTAGGTCTGCATTATAATGTGTATTCTTCTACTCTGTTGCCTTATTATCATTTAATGTACATGTATGCTTGTTTAGTTATTATTAGTGTGTAAGCTTGCAAAGTAGATGTTATACAAGTTATACAAGTTATTATTAGTGTAAGCTTGATGTAGTTATACAAGTTATTATTAGTGTTATTGACATGTATGCTTGTTTAGAAGCAAAGATGTAACCCCTCCCTCCCCTCCCTTCCTGTTGTCTTGTGTGTCCTCCCCCCCATCTCTGTCATCTTGTTTTCAATCATTGTAAAGTGCTTTGAGTTGCATCCATGTACGAAAGGTGTTATATAAATAAAGTTTCACTTTACTTCACTTCACTTCACTACAGGAAGAGTCATAGATAACACTGTTTTAAAGAAGTAAGAGCCTTCTGAAATGTTTTAAAATAAACTCTCTCTTTCTCTTCTAGGACGTGGCCCAACACTGTGATATCAAATGCATGCCCACGTTCCACTTCTACAGGAAAGGGGAGAAGGTGGGTCTTTTTTCTCACTGATTTCCCCTTTTTCACTGATTCTACTAATAGAAAAGATGCAGTAGCACTGGTGAATTCAAGGTGGGGGCAGGGGGGGGCGACTGCCCCTCCTTGTGCCCCCACGGTTGAAAAACGTCTCGCTTAAGTGCCCTTTTGAGTGGAAAAATGCCCTTTTGAGTGGCGAAAATTAGAGGACGTGCCCTATTGGTGCCCCTCCAATGGTCTAAACTTGACCATGTGCCCCCACAGTTGAAAAACGTCGCACTAAAGTGCCCTTTTGAGTGGCAAAATTAGAGGATGTGCCCTATTGGCTGCCCTTCCAATGGTCTAAACTTGACCATGTGCACTGATGGGGTCCCATGTTGTGCAGTAGGTGCCCTTTTTTTCTTTTCGCTCCCCCCTGCCCTTCAAACAGCCTGAGACCGCCACTGTGCAGTAGTATCAAAGCCTTCGTAAATAGAAGATGCACAGGCAACATATTCCTTCTTGTAGAATCAAACCTGCAAAACGCTGCTGTGAATGTGAGCAACTGTCAAGGGGAGAGTGTCGTGGCGTCTCTCAGCATATTACAACTGATTCTGATCATCCCAGTCCTACATGACTATTATAGAGGCATATTCCTTTGAATAATTATAATGAGTTGATGACGCATTGAAAAGGACACTTCTAAAACTCCTCCTGTTCCTCCTGTGTTCCAGATTGATGAGTTCTCTGGGTCCAACCAGGCCAAGCTGGAGGAGAAGGTCATCGCTCTGAGGACATGAAAGCACGTCGGACCCTGTTCACAAACAAGCAACCAGGACCATCACCCCCTGTACTCCCTCTAGCTACCAGGACCACCAACACCATCTCCAGACATATTCCAAATCGCTCATGAAGGAAATATTCCATAAACTTTTGTGTTTTAATTGAAAACGGCAATAATTTATTTAATTTTCCTATATTGTAAACCCTTCCTCCCAATCCTATATTGTATGATGTCATTTTGGTCTCCTCCTGTCAGTCAAGAAGGACCGCCTAGGCCTGTTTTTCTATCTTGTACTGTATGTATGCTGTTGGATTTTGTCTATTTTATGTTGTTTTTAAATGGGTGGATTCAATAAATTAATATGAATACTGACTTAGTGTACTTGCCTTTAATGGATGAGTTCACTGACAATTGAAGCCCTAAACCCTTTATAAGCATACTATTGCAAATAGCAAAGTTATGAAGCTTCTAAAAATATAATATATATATGCCATTTAGCTGACGCTTTTATCCAAAGCGACATCATTTCGTACCTGCTTCTCTCTTTCTTTCGCTGCTCCACTGCCGATGTTCTTTTCATTATCCTTCTCCATTCCATTTGTCATTTCCACCTTCCCAAGGTGCAAAATATGTCACCCCCCCCCCTTTCTCAGTTGATAGAAACTTGATTTCACTTCAAAACAATAGTATATGACGTTTGTTTGCTCCACCGTGTGCTCTCAGTCTTCCTCCCACCAAACACTTCCTGAAAGGGGCGTGTTCAGTCACATGCTCTACCAACTGAGGACCAATGTGAGCTTCTCTCAGAACATATCATATGGTGTATATAGATGATGAGGAACACAAGAGGGGATGAAACCGGTTCCGTTGTATTTTATGCTTTAATAAAAACATGAGAATAGTTTACACATATACATTGGACAATCACATCATAGTTTTTACACATCGTACAAGTATATAGCAGCATATATTTAATACTGTTGATTTTCTATATGAAAAAATACAGCTTTATTTTACAAAATGTATCTGTTTTGTTTCCTTGGAGAATGCGAGGACAGAAATGCACGGTTTACAGTTATGAAATAATTATACAAAATTTTCCAAATCAAGAGAAAAATCTTCTTTCACCTCGAATGGCATCTTTAAAAATGAAAATACCCCGATTTCCTTTTCCTGTCAAGAAAAGAGAGTAGAAAGACAATATTAGAGGTAGTCTTAAAAGGTTTAAGTGCTACTCTTTCCATCCCAAGCTTTTGGGATGCTGACCAGAACCATTTCTCAATATACGGTAGGCATCCATTTAGTGTTTAAAACGCTGACTGTTGAAATTTGTAAAAGCCCAATTGGCCGATCTCCAGTTAGAGTATTCTGAGTGACATCACAATGGATAGCCCTGCAACGTGGCTCCAGGCCAGACACTGCTCTGGGGACTCCAGGTGTGTGTGTGTGTGTGTGAGAGGACACACAGCCTTTCAAACCCTGTTCTCAGTCAGTTACCCCCATGGAGAGAGATACATATCTACATACAGTATTACCTCTATGGTTATACCTGTGGGACTCCTGAGAACAGTCAGCACAGTAAATGATATATTAGTTAGTACACTACATGAGTAGTGCCAAAAGTTTTTTCCTGACCACGGAAAAAAACACTGGTATAAGGTTCTATCTCCGTTTAGAATGATAAGGTTCTATCTCCGTTTAGAATGATAAGGTTCTATCTCCGTTTAGGGTAGTTCAGAGATATTGAGCGTCAAAGTTTTTACATTCCATTATGTTCTGTGAGATGGAACCTTTGTATTTTATGAATTACTAACTCAAAAATGTCAACATTTAAAAAAATAACACCACACAGGCATTAATAAACACCTAATGGATCAGATTATGTAAAAAACTAAATTTTGACAAAAATGGAGATAGAACCTTATAATTCTAACGTCACGACATTAGCTTTTTTTTTTATCATCTCAACTGACGGGAGTTTTAAGAGAAAAAAAGGAAGGAAAGGCCAAATGTTAAGGGTTGTCAGAGAGAAACATCCAGGAAATGCCTTGAAGATGAAAGCAGCTTTCTTTATAAGAGTGGTGCAACAGGCCGTCTACTTAGAGTAGTGGTACGGTGTCTGTGCCAGGGTTCTGTCTCTCTGTCTCTGCCCACCCACACCTTGGACTGCCTCCAACAGGAAGAGCTCTCCCCCTTACTGAGATATTGTAATGCACTTTCTAATGCTGAATTAGGGTGTGTTAGGCAGGCAGGCAGGCAGACACACACACACACACACACACACACACACAGACACACACACAGACACACACACACACACAAACACACAAACAGATACACACACAAACACAGACACGCACGCACACACACACACACACACACACACAGACACACACACACACACACACACGAACACACACACACACACAGATACACACACAGACACACACACACACACACACGCACGCACACACACACACGTTATAAAATTGTTATGCTTTGTCAACCTGACTGAGTATACTCCTCAATGGTCTGGAATCCATGTGTGTGTGCGTGTGTGTGTGTGTGTGTGTGTGTGTGTGTGTGTGTGTGTGTGTGTGTGTGTGTGGCTGGCTGGTTAAGTAATCTCACCTTGAGCAATCATGTCCACTCCACCCTGGACTGCAGTGACATCTGTTTGGCCTGATGCACCTCCCACCGTTCAGACAGGATGACGAACACACCGCTGTAGACACACACACACACACACACACGCACACACACACACACACACACACACACACACACACACACGTTATTACCCCCAGTCAACAACCAATATCTTCTGTGTACAGTATAGTACTGGTTTAGCACTACTGTAGTTCATCCCATCACAGTGGATTTAAAACTACCTCAATCTAACTGAGGAGGAGTTACCATCACACAGCTGGCGTATTATTATGCACCTGTGATTTTGTAGTGGAAAGAGTGAAACGTTTCTTATTAAGGGTATCCTTAAGGCCAGATCTGAGAAGCAGAAACATTACAAGGGCACCGATGACAAACAAAACATTTGCTAAGGACCCTGGGACTTTCCTAAGATGGATGAAACACACCAAATTGACTTGCATGACTTGCGACATCACAGAACCAAGACACACAAACGCCTAACACAAACACAGGGATGTAGTCAAGTGAGTCTGTAGAGCAGGTTGGTTACAAGCCCTACATGCTCTTCTGCTCGTGTGTTTGTTTTCACATCAGGAAGCCCTTGAGGAACAATGCTTGTCACATGCAAATAACAGACTGTTGTCATGGACACACACGGCTACTACTACTACGGCAACAGCATGACGCACACCGTCGGACGGTAATACTATGAGCTACCTCTGTTTACTCTCTCCATGATGACATCAACCATTAGAATTACCCTCTTGTACTGTATTTATATCTGTCTCATACATGACCATGAGCCCAGAGTTATCTCACACTGTAATCAAGACTCTCTCTCTCTCTCTCTCTCTCTCTCTCTCTCTCTCTCTCTCTCTCTCTCTCTCTCTGTGTCTCTCTGTCCCTCTCTCTCTCTCTCTCTCTCTCTCTGTCTCTCTGTCCCTCTCTCTCTCTCTCTCTCTCTCTGTCTCTCTCTCTCTGTCTCTCTGTCTCTCTCTCTCTCTCTCTCTCTCTCTATCTCACACTGTAATCAAGACAACCACCACCCAGCCGCCCTCCCAACCTCCTCTCCTTTGCTTCCTCCTCTCCATCCTGTGGAGATCTTTCGAAATATCTTGCGGTGTCACCAATTATGTCACCATTTTAACTAAGTGATGTATACAATTCGTATTACTTAACCATAATACTATGAGCTATTTCTGGCTCCCTCGGTGTCACCTGGGGTGTCATGTGATAATTGTGGTACTCTTGGGAAAGCGATAAAAATAACTATCTCTAGCCTAATTCTGTCATGTTGTGTTCTTCAAAATAAATTGTTTTATTAGTGTTCCTACTACTATGTACTTCTCATGACCGCTTTACCTGATTCAGTCAGATGGGGGTGGCGTACTATGCTAGGCTTGCAGAATATGGTGTAAGCACATTATATAAGTAGTGAAATGCTACGACATAAACTATACAACATGGTCATTAACTGGGGATGGTTAATCCACAATGCATTTTTGTATTTACGCTTAGTGTATATTATCATCATAGCATAGTAGCCTGTGTATATCAGGCCATAATTAGGTGACTGGTACCTTACAGGCCCGTGGTCCTAGGGTACTTCATAATATCATAGCTTAGTATATCATGAGTTCAACTTGGCCCATATTAGGTGCGTGGTCTACCCCCCTGTCTGTAGGTCTACCCCCATCTGTCAATCTACAACCTGTCTGGAGATCTACCACGTGTCTGTCAGTGTCACCCCATTTATGGTTATGGGGGCATATCTGTAGGAACACGCCCCGTTGCCACTTGCGGTTATATTTCCTGTTTGAAGCTCTTTTAACTTTTCCTGTGACAACCAGCAAACATTCTCATCTCCCCGAGTCACTGCTTTAGAAAAGAGTGAATAATTGTTCTTTTTTTGTTGACAAAGGGCTTCCAGTAGATATTCAACTAAGTTTATAGGTTACGTAGCTAAGTGGCATGCTGTTAAAGATGTGGTAAAGGACTTTAAGGTGGCGTAGTGGATTACGCGTTGACCATGTAACCGCAGGGTCCCCGGTTCAATTCCGGCCGGGGACATATCCTGCATGTCATCCCTCCTCTCTCTCTCACCCATCCTTCCTGTCTAAATCTCTACTATATCTGTCAATAAAAATGCAAAATATGAGTGGGACTGCCCCACTCAGAAAAAAAAAAAAGATGTGGTAAAGGGATAGGGAACCCTCTGTAGAGGAGTTACTGTACACCTGTGTCCGTCGTCACTGAGCTCCTCACACACACTCACCGCTATGACAGCGTGTCCCCGTCCAGCCCGTGGGACACTCACACTGGTAGGGCGCTACGCAGCGGCCTCCGTTCAGACACGGCAGGATACAGATGGCTGTGATAGGACGAGAGACACGTGAACACAAACAACAACGCCGACAATGATTCTTTCAATGACATCATCTCTGAAGGCGTCCTTCACACTCCACTGTGTGTGCTGGGCAGGATGCGGCGGTGTCAAAAGAAGAACTGCTTTTTCTCAGAAAGAAGGGGTGAATTAAGGATATGAAAGGGTTTCATGCTAATGAGGAAGTAACGCCTCTCTTTCTTTCCCCCTTTCAAACGCTATCGTCGGTTACATCACTCTCTCTCTTCCTGGAGCCCTCACAGTACATCCCTCTCTCTCTCTCTGTCTCTCTCTCTCTCTCTCTCTCTGTCTCTCTCTCTCTCTCTGTCTCTCTCTCTCCCCCTCCCTCTCTCTCTCTCTCTCCCTCTCTCTCTCTCTCTCTCTCCTCTTTGAGGCAGCATTACTATCTCTCTCTGGTTTAACACACACACGTCAGACACTGTGCAGCTGTGGTCTGTCTCCACCTGGAGATATCAGAGCCCACCGCCGCAGCCCTTTCAGCTGACAGCTGAAGCTGAATATCCAACTGACTGCTTATCCATGAGTGAATATTCACTATAGTCCATATTAAGGTAAAGATGGCCAATCTTCGCCACAATTGTACACATTCTCTCCTCTGTCTGACCAGCTGTCATTCTTTCATTCATGTTTCATGATGGTACTATACGGCGAGGTATAGAGAATATGCTTAGGCATGGTGAGTTTAGAGAAGTCAATATTCCCCTATGTGATTCAACTACTATCAAGATCACTTCTTCTTCTGCAGTATTCACGCATGTGTTTTGTGTCAATGGACCTATCGCTAAGCCACGCCCCCTTTGAAAACTCGGACAAACAAACAACTTTTACCTGACAGACTTGATTGATTGATTGATTGAAAACTTTATTAGAAGATTTGCAGAAGTAGGTACATGAAAGTACATATTACATACAAGGTCAACTAACAGGATAAAAACCCAAGAAAGCCACTGGCTTATTTCAATTGGGGTCCTTGATTCTTACAGACTGACAGACCGTGACTGAATGACATTCAATGACTTAAAATTTCTGATTTACCACAGCCAAGTAATAGACTTGTTTGTTTTTTAAAGATGACCAGAACATTTCGTCTAGAAGCTTTTCACCATCAGATATTAGCGAGTTGTTTGTCCGAGTTTTCTGCCTGTCGTGACTTTTGCTGTGATAATGATTGGACAATTTCTATTTTGGGGGCGTGGCTTAGCGATAGGCCCATTAAAGCTGGTTGAACTGAATGGGATGGGTACTTACGCTCTTCACAGAGGCGTCCCATCCACCCCTCTGGACAGGAACAGGTGTTGGGCCTCTGGCACATCCCTCCATTCTGACAGCGCAGCCAACACACCGCTGGAGGAGAGAACACACACACACACACACACATGCACACACACACACACACACGCACACACACACACACACACGCACACACACACACACACACACACACACAATTAAACCCCAAACTTTGACACATATTCTGCACGGTCAACTAGCACCCCAACCAGTGTGTTTTGTGTTTCAGTCGGCCTCAAGAAGAAAAGCATTCCGTTAAGATTAGCAGTCCTGTTAAAAAAACTAATATAGACATATTTTGGGGGTTAATCCAAATGCTTCAGTCACCCCATCCCAAACTAGCCATGCATTGAGTGCATGTGCCATGACCAACCGTGCAGCCAGCCTCATGCACTGGAACAAAGATACAACATGCTTCAAAAACAACCTGTCAGATCCAACCAGTGCAGTGTCAGTGTGTATGAGAAGTAGAGAGAAGGAGTGTAGGAGTGACTCTAGGACGATGATGTCAGGGGGTAGAAAGTACAGGGGTAGGCCCTCCCCAGGGACGCTAGGGGTGCAGTCTCACTACCTCTGCAGGCCGGAGGGGGGGTCCACGTCCCGTTCTCCAGACACAAACTCCTGCCGGTGCCCTCCATGGCATACCCTCCGAAACACGAGTACACCGCCACGTCTCCAAACTGGAAGACGGCCCCCCGCACCACCCCGTTGGCCACGTGGAGAGGGGGGCCACAGGAGACCCCTGTGTAGTGGTAACAGCCCAGACGGACAGCCCCCCCCCACCGGTTACTGACTGTACGTAAACCTCACCTGGGACACAGTTTACTGTATATGCTCATAGCATGTTGTGACGTTAGAATTATAAGGTTCTATCTCCATTTTTGGTCAAAATTTAGTTTTTTTACATAATCTGATCCATTAGGTGTTTATTAACGCCTGTGTGGTGTTGTTTTTAAAATGTTGACATTTTTTAGTTAGTAATTAATAAAATACAAAGGTTCCATCTCACAAAGCATAATGGAATGTAAAAACTTTGACGCTCAATATCTCTGAACTGCCCTAAACGGAGATAGAACCTTAGAATTCTAAGCTGACGACCTGGGACACAGTTTACTGTATGCTCATAGCATGTGTGTATTGGAGGGCTGCATTTAACATGTTAATACAGCACATTTTTTATGTAGGTACTTAATTTTTGCAGGTTTTGATAACAAGATGTCAATCTGTTTTTTTCTGGACAATGTAAAACATGGGTGAGGAATTGAGTCAAGCTACACTACAGAATGTTGAGGGTGACTGATTGTTTGATCCTGTAAGGTGTGTCATACAATTGATGATGATGTGTCAAGTCATTGTGAAAGACATGCAGAAATGAGGTGGAATGTTGATGTTTGTTCCTTGTCAGACCCAGAACACCAATCAATTAGAATCAATCAGAGTGTTTGTGCAACTGGAGAGCACAAAGTGCAGGAGCAAACTAAACATGCAGACACATGCACAATACACACTACACAATACACACTCCACCAAACTGAAATACACACTACCGCAAACAGAAATACACACCAGACCAAACAGAAATACATATTACCCCAAACAGAAATACACACCACTGCGACGCAAAACAACACAGCGTTCAGACAAACCATGCAAGTTAGGGGACAATGGTTTCTACAACAGTTACTAGCCCATACAGTTAGTCAAACATGCCAGTCAGTGACTACCGGTCTAACTACTGTAGATGAGGAACCATTCATCATGCCTAACACAGACACAGAGCAGAGGCAGAGGAGGAAGTACAGCAGGCAAAAGCTGATTGGCTGACAGGGAGGGGCCATGTTCGACCTAGGGTGTCCATGCAAACAGAAAGGGATACTGTAACTGTGCCATGCAGAAGTGTATCATCTTTGTAAAATAATCTTGTACTGGAATTGTTACACAGCTACGCAATAGCTTGATTCACTTGATGGAAAAAAGAAAAGAAAAGGACACATAAAGTATCTAGGCTTGATCCCATGACCTGGGTCAAACTGACCCAGAGACAGGGACAGGAGGACATACAGGCCACTGCACTATTCTCAGTAAAGAGTCAGACAGACCCATACACACCCCATGCCACCCTCCATTCAATACACCCACGCTCTGACAGATGTTCACTGTCAGGAAGTAGATTTGAATATGTCTACAGGAAGTAGATTTTAATGTCTTTCCTAAGCAAAGCCTCAGTGATTGTTCATGGGTAACAGTGGCCAATTGATGAGCTCATGGTGTACAGTATCACTAAGAAAGAATATTTCTGTATATTATATATATATATATATATATATATTATATTATTGTAAACATAAACTTGTTTGGATACCTCTATATTGTGGGGGGAAAGAGAGTGTCGATTTGAACAGTTTTAACACATTCCATTCACAGGCTCAAGATATTTCCTGAGTAGATAAGAGTGGTGTAGATAAGAGTTGTGGGTAGCATATCTCATCTCGCTTTGGTGTAGCAACACCCTGTGTTAATGGAAGGATGACGGTGAACTTTAGCTTCCCTGTTGGTGGTGTAGTTTCAGCCAATGAGAGAGAAAGAGAAAGCAAGACTGATGCACTCATTTGCTCTCTGTTGACTCACAGTGGGAGAAACCTGATCTTAAAATTGATCTCGTTCCAATATCAATTTCCTGGTCGGGACATTAATATGAGAGCGTTGTGTGTGTGTGTGTGTGTGTGTGTGTGTGTGTGTGTGTGTGTGTGTCTGTGTGTGTGTGTGTGTGTGTGGCAATAGATGTGTACCAGTTATACCTGATACCTGGTACCTAGGTATCACCAGTCATATACCTGAAACTGCTGTGTGATCTCTCTCTGTGTGTTGTGGGTTTGGTGGTGTGTAGGCTTTCATTCTAGCCCAGCACAGCACTAACACACCTCGTGAGCTTAGAATGATAAGGTTCTATCTCCGTTTAGAATGATAAGGTTCTATCTTCGTTTAGAATGATAAAGTTCTATCTCCGTTTAGAATGATAAGGTTCTATCTCCGTTTAGAATGATAAGGTTCTATCTCCGTTTAGAATGATAAGGTTCTATCTCCGTTTAGAATGATAAGGTTCTATCTCCGTTTAGGGCAGTTCAGAGATATTGAGCGTCAAAGTTTTTACATTCCATTATGTTTTGTGAGATGGAACCTTTGTATTTTATTAATTACTAACTAAAAAATGTCAACATTTTAAAAATAACACCACACAGGCATTAATAAACGCCCAATGGATCAGATTATGTAAAAAACTAAATTTTGACAAAAATGGAGATAGAACCTTATCATTCTAACGTCACGACACCTGATTCAACTAATCCACAGATCATCAAACCCTTGATCAGTAGAAACAGTCGTCAATCAATCATTCATCAGTTGATCAGTCGTGTTATCTGTACTGGGCTGATAAGATAAGCCTGCACACCCTGTGGGTCCCCAGGACCAGGACTGAGGAACTCTAAGGGGGTGTTCTAGAACTAGACCTCTAAGGGGGTGTTCTCACTAGAACATTTGCTTCACTTGAAACAGAGTTTAGGATAAAGTTCGCTTTGCTCTGCGTCGTTTGGAGCGGTGAGAAAGCGCATTCGAAGTCGCTCCCGGAGCAAATACCCGTCAGATGCTCCGCTTGAAAAAGGTGGTTTTGCTCCGGTTACAAACGACGCATCTGTCACTTTGCTTCGCTTCGCTTTTGGTGAGAACGCTGCTCGAGGCAGTCCATAGGAAAACAACAGCGCACGCGTGTTGATCTGTATAAGAGCGGGACGAACGGGCAATTCTTCATCTTCTTCTTCATTTTTCTGACCAATCAACTACCACTGTCTGTTGCTTTCGATTGCGTATGTTACTTCGTTTACATGAAGGGCTGTGAGAACGCAAATCAGAGAAATAATGTATGCGACAACGTTGCAAACTCATCCACTTGCTCCGGGGTCTCAATTCGGACTTTCATGTGAGAAGAACATGACCTAACAGAACACAGTGTAAAAGGTTCTACTCACTCTCACACACACTGCTGGTTGGAGTCCAGGTCTGGTCGGGCCTACAGGTGATGGTGGCGGTGCCCTTGGCCCGGTAGCCTTTAGGACAGGTGACAGGAAGTAGCTGGTCCACATGGAAGACCGGCCGAGAGGAGTTCCCAGGGCTCTCCTTCCACCCAGGGGGGGTCGGGCAAGGCTTGGCTGGGGAGACAGAAAAGAATAGCATCGTGAAATATAAAGTAGATGGGGTTTTTATTTTTTATTTTATTGGACAGATACAGTGAAGACAGACAGGAAAGTAGGAGAAGAAGGGAGAGAGAGGGCATGTCAGCAGGGCATGGGCCGGATTCGAACCCATGCCGACATGGGCATATGTGTGTACTGTAGACCGCGGTGCTAGACCACTGGACCCCAGGCCACAGTAGATGGGTTTTATACACAATATTTATTGTAATGCTTTAGTTGCAAGGTGTTGTATATGTTTCTGAGAATATGCACAGTAAGGCTTCACTGTGGAGACATACAGAACATCATGGTGAAATATAATAATAATAATCATAATAATCATAATAATCATAATAATATTATTATTATTAATACATTAGACTTATATAGCGCTTTCCTAGACACTCAAAGACGCTTTACAAACTGAAAAGATTGAGTAGTAATAGTAAAAAGAATAAATAAGTAAGTATAGGGGTCTAATTGATTTTTAGATGACTAATTAGATTACAACATTTTTAGATGACTAAATCTAAGTGTCTAAGTGTCTTTGTAGGACAATCTGCTCTGTATACTGCAATTACACCTAGATTTCGTGCGGAGAAGCGGCGAACAAGCAACGCCAGCGTCCTCTCAACCGGCATTTTTTGAAAAGGAAAATATGCAGGCGAAAGGTTTCACACACACACCCATGTAGATACAATGCTGGACAATGTAAACATGGGTGAGGAATTCTGTAGTCAAGCTAACCTATAGAATATTGAGGGCGACTGATTGTTTGATGCTGTATGGTGTGTCATACAATTGATGATGATGATGTGTGTCAAGTCATTGTGAAAGACATGCAGAAATGTGGCGAAATGTTGATGTTTGTTCCTTGTCAGACCCAGAACACCAATCAATTAGAATCAATCAGAGTGTTTGTGCAACTGGAGAGCACAAAGTGCAGGAGCAAACTAAACAGGCAGACACATGCACAATAGGGGGATGATTTTGACCGTTTTTATTTCAGGGGGGTTAGGCCATCCCCCCTCATCCCCCCTCAACTCGAGTGCTGTCTACAACCTGTATGAAAGTCAGTAACCATGCGGCTGCATCATAACCAACACTTTTATTTTATGAAGTTACCCAAACTTCAATCCATCTCGTAGACCATGTATCTTGTTGTTGCCATCAAAGAAGAGCACTGTCATTGTTATTGGGTAAATGTGTTGAGCGTTATGACACACCCTGTGAAACTTGGTGATGTTGCAAAGAATTCCAGGCATTGTTGTTGGGGCGTCCCTATCTGTGGCCAGTGTTGCGTAGCTGATTGGCCAACCTCCACAGAATGTTGTGGAAATGCATCTGGTTCAATCTGGTTTACAGACCAGAATATATGGATTGCATGTAGATAGATAGAGGTGTATGTATGTAAGACTGGGAGAGACAGAGACAGAGATGAGTTGGATGGAACAACGATACCAGCAGGGTTCCATTTCAATAGAGAAAGATCATTCATGGCCTGGGGTGGGTGGTCCAGTGGTCTAGCACCGCGGTCTACAGTGCACACCATATGCCCATGTCGGCATGGGTTCGAATCCGGACCCATGCCCTGCTGACATGCCCTCTCCTTCTCCTTACTTTCCTGTCTACCTTCACTATCTCTATATCCAATAAAATGAAAAATATGAGTGGGACTGCCCCCACTCTGAAAAAAATAACCTTTAAAAAAAAGAGAGAGAAGATCATTCCGGAGATGAACCGAAATCCCAATTCTGGAATTGTGATGTGACAATTATTTTCAATTGATTTTACATTCCCTGACTGAATTGAAATGAAGTTGAATGAAGCCCAGAGCTGAATAGCGGAGGATGGATTCTCTCTTTCGTAAAGGTCTACGAATCAACGAAAAATACATTGAATATATTGATGTTCGTTGTGTGGTTGTGTGTTCCTAAGAGTCTTACGTTGACAGATGGGGAATAGGGAGCTCCAGGTACTGTCTCCCATACACACCACCAAAGAATCCCCCTTCAGGGTGTAGCCTTTATCACACTGAAACTCAACAGCACGCCCGGTGGTCAGGTTGTGCTCCTGCACCTTCCCATTCAGCAGCTCCTGAGGACTCTCACAGCCCTGGGTAACTGAGAGAGAGAGAGAGAGAGAGTGAGAGAGAGACGGAGAGACGGAGAGAGAGAGAGACGGAAAGAGAGAGACAGAGAGAGAGACAGAGAGAGAGAGACAGGGAGAGAGAGAGAGAGACAGGGAGAGAGAGAGACAGAGAGAGAGAGACAGAAAGAGAGAGACAGAGAGAGAGAGAGAGAGAGACAGAGAGAGAGAGAGACAGAGAGAGAGAGAGAGAGAGAGAGAGAGAGAGAGAGAGAGAAACAATGACCAATACTATTGTCTGTTTCATTGGATTTAATTATTTGAAGAGATGCAGGATGACGAAGCCTTTCATACCCTCACACGTCGGTGCAGGAAGGCTCCACGTTCTATTGGCCAAACAAGTGAGGTTCTGTGGGCCGACTAGGTGCAGACCAGGACTACACACGTAGCTGACGTTGCTCTGGTACGTCTCTCCTGACGTCTGAGGTTCTGCGTTCTCCACCGCGGGGGGCGGCCCACAGGACCCAGCTGAGAGGGGGGGCAGAAGACAGACGAGGGAGGGAGGGATGAGAAGGGAGGGATGAGAAGGGAGGGAGGGAAGGGAGGGATGAGAAGGGAGGGATGAGATGGGAGGGAGGGAAGGGAGGGATGAGAAGGGAGGGATGAGTCATCCTCTGGGTAGATGAGATATGTACAATATTCTAGGAATTCTGGATTACACACACACACACACACACACACACACACTGTCTCTCTCTCTCTCTCTCTCTCTCTCTCTCTCTCTCTCTCTCTCTCTCTCTCTCTCTCTCTCCCTCTCTCTCTCTCTCTTTGTTACCGACACAAACACATGCACGCATGCATGCACACACACGCGCACGCACACACACACACACACACACACACACACACACACACACACTTCTCCCTTACCTAAACAGACAGGTTGAACTCCGCTCCATGTCCTATCCCCCTGACAGGTCTGCACAGACTCCCCCTGTGACGGCGCAGAGGAGCAGAGCGTTAACTACACATACGAGTCCCATTGTAAACAGCAGCCTGAGTGACTCAGCTCTTTGTGGTAACAGTATGATACGGTAGTCAGGGGAAGTGGCGTCATGTGACTTTCAGTAATGGAACATTAGCCGTAGCATCGATACATCTGATGATGTAACAGATTACATCTGATGAGGCTCCTGTCTCTCAGCTTTCACACAAAGGAAAAACAAAAGACTGGATTAGATTTACTGTGAGGGTATGAAAGGCTTCGTCATCCTGCATCTCTTCAAATATTTCAATCCAATGAAACAGACAATAGTATTGGTCATTGTTTGTTTCTCTCTCTCTCTCTCTCTCTCTCTCTCTCTCTCTCTCTCTCTCTCTCTCTCTCTCTCTCTCTCTCTCTCTCTCTCTCTCTCTTTCTCAAAGCAGCCTTAAATAAACAAAACACATGACTAACTTAGAATTTGTAAGTAACATTACAACAATGTTACTAGACTTAAACGACTCACACAGGATAGTTACTTCAACACATCGTGAGCTTAGAATGATAAGGTTCTATCTCCGTTTAGGGCAGTTCAGAGATATTGAGCGTCAACGTTTTTACATCCCATTATGTTTTGTGAGATGGAACCTTTGTATTTTATTAATTACTAACTCAAAAAATGTAACATTTAAAAAAAATGCACACCAAATAACACCACACAGGCATTAATAAACACCTAACGGATCAGATTATGTAAAAATCAAAATTTTGACAAAAATGGAGATAGAACCTTATAATTCTAACGTCACGACATTACAAAAGTTAAGAGGTATCCAAGTGGTGTATGAAAACACACTCAAGCTCGTTAGTTTTAGTTCAGTTATCCAGCATAATGAGGTGGTATAAGGGTCACCCCTCTCAGTACCGTCATTTCAAACCCGGGCAGACATGTGTACATGACGATGTCTCCATAGTTGAATCTGTTGCCCTCGGTCACGCCGTGACGAACAGGAAGTGGTTTCTCACAGACCACCGGCCCACAGGATATCGAGCTGAGGCTAGGAGACCAGCTTCCACCCAGCTACAGCACAGAACCACCAAGAGTCAGTCGTCAAAAGAGTCACGCGTAACGCAGTAAACAACTATCAGTGGTGAGAAGGGTCATGCATATGAAAGCATCTGAAGAACTAAAAGACACGTGAGAAGTGTTAAGAGAAATATGAAAGGTTTCCTATACATAGCTTATACGCACAGTGTGTTTAACTCTAAGTTTCATCGGATGCCCATTATGTTATACTAGTATGTTCGATGAATGTTTGTATTGTTTCGTTTCGCATTTCAGACATTTCAGTTTCCCTCCAGGGATTAATCAGAAAGTCGGTCTCAATGGATCGAAGCATACAATATAAACTCCTCCAAAAAAGTTCGGAAACATTATTCCGGTCGATTATTCCTCCCCTTTAATAATACCAATTGGTATTGTATTTTATGTCGTTGGAAAGCCTGATTAGTCACCTTTACAACAAGGTACCAATTGGTATTATTAAAGGGGAGGAATAATTGACAGAGGAGTTTACTAAATGACCGTAGGATACACAGCAGTCTCACCTGGCATTCTGCCAGCGCTGTGCCGAGCAGGTAGAACCCAGGTTGGCAAGATAGGCTGACCGTGCCCCCCACAGGGGTGAACTCCTCCCCCGTGACCAAGACAGAGGTGGTCAGGTTGGCGGGGCGCGGGCAGGGGGCCCCTCGGCACCTGATGCTGTGTTTGGACCAGGTGCCGTCACTCTGACAACTCACAGAGTCAGTCTGTGTGGCCAGCTCATACCCCTCCTCACACCTGAGGGAGAGAGAGAGAGAGAGAGAGAGAGAGAGAGAGGGAGAGAGAGAGAGAGAGAGAGAGAGAGAGGGGGGAGAGAAAGAAAGAGAGAGAGAGAGAGGGGATAAGATACAGTGTGTTCACACTTCACATACTCTCTAACATGTGATTCCGCCAAAAGGAGGAATAGGGGATCATATATAAATATAAACATGTCCAGTGTTTACCTGTAGTGGACCTGGCCGGGGAAGGTGAGCGTCTCTCCGACCACCTGAGCGTGAGGCACGGGCGGAGGAGCCCCGCAGGACACCGGCTCGCAGGTGACCCTGACCTCGCCCCACCTGCCCTCCTTACCGCAGGAGAGGTGCGGAGACCCCTTCATCTGGTAGCCCGGCCTGCACCTGTAGGTGACCGTGTCCGGGGCGGTAGCGGTAGCGCCGCTGCCGCCCCCCTGCAGGACGGCGTGGGGTACCGCAGGCGGGGCGACGGTGCACCTGCCCCGTCCGCACACGGGCACGCCGGGGCTCCACACGCCCCCCTTCTCGCACACGGCCTGCGAGGGTCCCAGGGTGGCGTAGCCCTCGTCGCAGCGGAAGTAGACCCGGTCTCCGCAGCCGTAGTCCCTCCCCAGGACCGCCCCGTACTTCAGTACCGGCGGGGGGCACGCGCAGGGCCGGCACTCCGGCACCGTCCCGACCCAGAGCCCCTCGGCCGAGCAGCGCAGGACGGGGTTCCCGACCGCCTCGTAGCCGTCGAAGCACACGTACTCCACCACGCTGTCGTACCCGAAGCTGGACCCGTTCAGGAACCCGTGGCTGATGTCCTGAGGCGGGTCGCAGGCCACCGCGTCGCAGCGAGGCGCCGGGCCGTCCCAGAGTCCGTCGCCCCGGCACACAAGCACGGGGTTACCGCCGCTCAGGAGGTAGCCCTCCTCGCACTCGTACCTCACCTCGCCGCCGTAGCCGTAGTCCGAGCCCAGCGTTCTGCCGTGGGCGACGGACGGGGGTCTGCCGCAGTGCGCGGGGCGACACGCGGGCGACGCCTGGCTCCAGACGCCGTCCGCCTGACAGACGCTGACGGACGAGGGGCCCTGTAAGAGGAACCCGGCAACCTCGCAACTCAGCTCTAACCGCTGACCATAGGTGTAGTCCCTCCCCTCCGCGGACACGCCACCGGGGAGGAGAGGAGGACCGCAGGAGACGGGCTCGCACCGCGGCTTCTCCCCGGCCCACCTCCCGTCCGCGCGGCAGGTCCGAGTTGCGCTGCCGCCCCGGAGGACGAACCCGGGAGCGCACTCGTAGCGGAAAACCCCTCGGTACAGGACGGAGTCTCCGCTGGCCGAGCCGTTTGCTAGCTCCCCCGGGTGCCCGCAGGAGACGGCCGCGCAGACGGGGGAGGGGCCGCTCCACCGGCGGCCCTGTACGCACCGTCTGACGGCCTCCCCGTCCAGTCGGTACCCGTCCGCGCAGCCGTACTTCACCAGGCTGCCCAGGGAGGTGTCCGTCGTGACGTTGACCCAGCCATGGTCGGGACTCGGGGGCGCCCCGCACTCCGCCGGGACACACGCGGGGGCCGTCCCGTTCCACCCGCCGTCCTCCAGGCACGCCAAGGAGGAGGTGGCGGCCGTCAGGTCGTAGCCCGCGTGGCAGCGGTACGCGATCACCGTGCCGTGCAGGAAGCTCATGTCCATGGGCGAGGCCTCCGGCGAGGCAGAACGCCCCTGCGAGTCGGCGGAGGCTCCGGCCCCCCTCCCCGTCAGCTCCGCGTTGGGATCCAGGACCCGGGTGTACTCCCCGAAGTCGATGTGGGGAGGCAGGCCGCAGTCCGACGGCACGCAGACGGGGACGGGACTGGACCAGCCGAACTCCTCGCAGGTCAGGTGGATCTGACCCACCAGCTGGAAGCCGGGGAAGCAGCTGTAGAAGATGGTCACGCCGAACTTGTGGTCCAGCCCCTCCACGAAGCCGTTGTCGATGGGCTTGGGCGGGGCGCAGTAGATCTGCACGCACACCGGCGTCCCCTGGTCCCACTCCCCGTTCGCCAGGCACTTCAGAGTCCCCGGGCCTTGGAGACGGTAACCCCGGCGACAGGAGTAGGTGACCGCGTGGCTGAACTGGAGCTTGGTGTACGCCACCTTCCCGTTGGGGATCTCTTCGGGGACGGAGCACTCGATCGGCCTGCACGAGGCGACCCCTCCTATCCAGAGGCCGCTCTCCCCGCAGAGCACGGTGGTGTTGCCCGACAGGGTGTAGCCGGGCTTGCAGCTGTAGCGGGCTGTGCTGAGGTACATGAGGCCCTGCACGTCCACGATCCCGTTGGCGATCTCCGTCGGCTGAGGGCATTCCACGGGGATGCATTCCGGGACGGGGCCGCTCCAGCGGCCGTCCGCCAGACAGGAAACCGAACCCTCCTTCCTGAGGGTGAAGCCGTCCATGCAGGAGTAGGTGACCCTGGAGCCGAAGTAGGACGGGCCCGCCGACGACGACGACGACGGGGAGGAGGAGGAGGAAGGGTCCCCGAAGGCCACCTCCGGGGGCGGGCCGCAGAGGACCTGCTTGCAGACGGGGAAGGTGGCGTTCCACTCCTGGGCCGCGGTGCAGCGCAGCGTCCTGGCGCCGTGGAGGACGTAGCCGTCCTCGCAGCTGAGCTCCACGGTGCCGGAGTCCGAGTCCAGGCTGCGCAGGACCAGGTGGTTCTCCTCCAGCGGGGGCTCGGGACACTGGACCGGCGAGCAGCGCGGACGCCTGGTCTTGTCCCACTTGCCGTACTTCAGACACGTCCAGACACCGGCGCCGGCGCCGTCCCGCTCGGCCAGCTCGTAGCCCTCGTCGCAGACGTACTCCACCTTCCGGCCCACCTCGAAGACCGCGGTCCCCTCGTAGCGGCCGTGGGCGACCTGCGGGGGGGGGTCGCAGGCGAGGAGGACGCAGGCGGGCGGGTCGCCGTTAGACCACTGGCGGTTGGCCTGACACACGCGCTCCGCCCGCCCGGTCAGCCGGTAGCCGGCGGTGCACGCGTACGTCACCTTGCTGTTGAAGATGAACCGCACTTTGTTCTGTAGAATGAAACACAAAAACACGTTGCCATCTAGATATATATATATCGTGACGTTAGAATTAGAAGGTTCTATCTCAGTTTTTGTCAAAATTTAGTTTTTTACATAATCTGATCCATTGGGTGTTTATTAATGCCTGTGTGGTGTTATTTTTAAAATGTTGACATTTTTTGAGTTAGTAATTAATCAAATAAAAAGGTTCCATCTCACAAGACATAATGGAATGTAAAAACGTTGACGCTCAATATCTCTAAACTGCCCTAAACGGAGATAGAACCTTATCATTCTAAGCTTGCGATATGTTAAGGTACATGTGGGAAAACTAGGGTTAGGGTTAGGGTTAGGTGCTAGGGTTAGGGTTAGGGATAGGATTATCCTAACCCTAGTTTTCCCACATGTACCGTAACATATACACTGAAACACTGTAAATAACTCTATTTATAATAACTCTCATTGTACTTATTGTTACATAGTATTTAGGTACAGTATAGGGTTGAGTGGGTTGTGTTGAACACAATGGACCTATCGCTAAGCCACGCCCCAAAATAGAAATTGTCCAATCATATCACAGCAAAAGTCACTAAAGGCAGAAAACTCAGACCAATAACTTGCTAATATCTGATGGTGAAAAAAAGCTTCTAGACTAAATATTCTTGTCATCTTTAAAAGAAAAACGTGTCTATTACTTGCTGTGGTAAATCAGAAATCAGAAATTTGCCAACTCCCGCCATTGTAAGTCATTGAATGTTGTCCCATACATACATAGCCTATTGCCTCGATGAAACCATTCTTAAGGGGGGGGGGGCTGTTGCAGGCGACAGGCTGGCAGGTGGGCAGAACTCCGCCCCATTCTCCGTTGGCCTTACAAGTCCTCCTCTTCTCCCCTCGGATCAGGAAGCCTTTATCACAGCTGTACGCCACCATGGCTCCAAAACTGTAGTTGGTTCCGCTGACGTAGCCTCTCTCTATGCCCACGGGTTTGGTGCACCGCACGGGCACGCAGCCCACGTCGTACGGCGACGGCGCCCACTCTCCCCCCTTCAGGCACCTCAGCGTGGCGGTGGTGTTGAGCACGAAGCCCTCCTCGCACTTGTAGCTGACCTCCGTGTTGCTGGCGTACTTGGGTTTGTTGACCGAGTCCAGGATGCCGTGGGGAAGGTCGGGAGGTCGCTGGCAGAAGTTGGCGATGCAGCGAGGGGCCTCCTGGCCTCCGGGGGGCGCCCACAAGCCCTGGGCGTCACAGACCACCTTGAAAAAAAAAAGTTATTTGTATAGCACTTTACATCAAAGTGCTTTACAATAGGTGAGCAACAGTTTAAAACAATTTAAAAACAGCTATTTCAATTTAAAAACACACATAATTTCACAGCACAGATACAATAGGTAAACAATAACTTAAAACAATTTAAAAACAGCTATTTCAATTTAAAAACACACATAATTTCACAGCACAGATACAATAGGTAAACAATAACTTAAAACAATTTAAAAACAGCTATTTCAATTTAAAAACACACATAATTTCACAGCACAAATACACAGGCTAAGACATAGACAACAGAAAACAGATGAAAAAAACCCAACAGAAAACAGGTGGAACCTTGGAGTTGTTCCCGGCGGTGTAGCCGTCGGTGCAGAAGTAGTTGGCTGTGTCGAGGAACAGTTGATGACCCGCCACGGCCATGGCGTGGTCGACGTTGGGAGGAGGCCCGCAGGAGCGGGGCACACACTGGGCGGAGCTAAGACTCCACTGGCCACTAGGGAGGCACTTCCGTGTCTCGGGTCCAATCAGAGTGTATCTGTGGAGGGAAGAGGAGGACCAATGAAAATCTTCCAATGTAACCTTAACACAAAACATGACAAAGAGAAAAAAGCACCGCAACTTCTACCATCACCTACATTCACAAGTCTAGTGATAATGCTACTGTTGTACTGAGGTATCACATTTCACCCGTTGTCTTGGCAACACTGGGAGAGCCTAGAAGGACTCAGCAAAAGACTGATATTGAAGTAATATGACTACCTCACTACTATGTTGTGATAAGTGGAGGACCACACTTACCCTTCTAAGTTATTTTTCTGAGTGGGGCAGTCCCACTCATATCTTTTTAAAAAAAAATTTAGACAGAGATAGTGAAGACAGACAGGAAGGTTAGGGAGAGAGGACAAGTCAGCAGGGCATGGGGGCCGGATTCGAACCCATGCCGACATGGGCATGTGTGTGCACTGTAGACCGCGGTGCTAGACCACTGGACCACCCCAGGCCACCACACACGTACCCTTCTATGCACACGTAGTGCACCTTGTTGCCCAGGGCGTGGTCGTCCCCTAGGATCCGGGCGTCACTCAGGACGGGGGGGTCTCCACAGTGCACGCTGGCACACTGGGGGGCGGGGCTGCTCCACTCCCCCGACGCCTCACACACCACCTCCACAGGCCCCTGCAGTCTTAACACCAGCACGCCTTTTACACACAGTCACTTTTACACACAGTCACTTTTACACACAGTCACTTTTACACACAGTCAATGTCAATCACGTTTTTAGGTAGGGTTCCCAGACACAGATTAAATACCGTAATAATAATAATTCATAAAATGTATATAGCGCTTTTCCGAGGCTCAAAGACGCTGACAATATGGGAGAAACGGAAAACACAGAAACAACAAGCAACAGGTAACATGGGCACATGGAACACAGAGTTAGCAAACGGGGAGGGGGGGTGGTAGGGACAGGGGAGATGGTTAGGGGTAGGGGAGGCCAGATCCTGGTTTTAATCCCAGTTTCAATAATGGATAATCTGTGTCTGGGAAATCTGCCTTGAGTCATTTCATATTTTCATATTTTACTACATTCACTTTTACCAGCTACCAATCACATTGATATAGCCTACAGTAAAAGTAACATTTGATTCCACTATGACACCACCCAGAAGGGCAGACATATACCTGTATCCCTCTCCACAGGTGTAGGAAACAGTTGACATGTAGGTTTTCCCTTTGATGATGAAATCAGAGTTCTCGACAGACGGGGGCTCGCCGCACGTGACCGGCCGACAGGTAGGGGGCGCACTGCTCCACTTCAGGTTGGCCAGACAGCGGATCTCATAGGAGGCCTGCGGGATGAAGCCCTTGTTGCAGCTGAGGGTAGACGAGGGCAAAATACATGACTATAAAGATTACCCAGCATGCAGCAGTGTACAATTACAATGCAACTGATACATCGGCACATCCGAAGAGACAGAGAGGCCATCCATTGATGCCATCATATCACTATTGGCCTAAAAAACTAACTTTTTAATAAAACTACTACATTTTGTAGATGTTTTGGTAAACTATGTAACTTTTCACTTGTACCTGATGTTTTGAGGGCAGATATGATTGAAGGAAATAGCTTTTATTCCATTATGCTACTGGAACAGCAAATACTCATTGACACATTTGTGGTAAATGGCTGAGCGTGATACCTGAAAGTCACCTTGCTGCCCAGCGTGAAGTTGGTCCCCCTCATGACGGAGTTCTCCGGGGCGGAGGGCCTTCGACAGGACAAGGCTACAGAACAACACCGTGATTAGTAAGTAAGTAAGTAACGTTTATTTATATAGCACAACATTTACAACGACAAGAGCCGCCCAAAGTGCTTAACAGATCAAATATAAAGAGAAAAACAAGATACAAGAGATAAAATACAGATGAAAGAAAACTGATAAAATAGAAAAATACACTAAAAGCAGCAAGGTGCAGTACAAATAAAAGTGCAAAGAGTGCAGTGTCGGGAAGGCAGGCTCACCTCAGGTCAAAGGCCAGGGAGAAGAGATGTGTTTAGACTAGTTTTTTTTTGTTTTTGTTTTTTATATATAATTAGTTTTTTCAGATTTTATCCCTTTTTCACCCAATTTGGTATCCAATTGAACCCAACCTAGCATCCAATTATCCCCTGCCTATTGCGTAGGATCCGCCGCACGACCCCGTGGCCGGCAGCCCCAGAGGAGATCGCCAGGCAGACTAGCTGACTGGCTCCTCGAGCCCAGCACCGTTATTCCGGCACCCCGGGGGCGCTGTTGTGCGACGGATCCTTGTCCGGAAATAGTCCTATACCGCCCTCGGGAGCGGCCGCTCAATATGCCGCTCCCTGTGTGCCTCGGCCATATCCGGATCTGGCGAGCTGGGATTCGATCCCAGTCCCCGGTGGGCAGCTTGCACTAGTGGCTAGTGCTTAGACCGCTACACCACCGCGGGGCAGTAGACTAGTTTTTTAAAAGCCTCAATGCTCGTGATCGTGATTAATGGAGCTGACTAATTGGTCACATACACTTTCACATACCAAAACGTCAGTTCACCATCACCTGTCCCTACTTCATCGTCTGTTATGAGGAACGACAAACTTTTGATCACATATAACACCGTATCTTTCATATTCTCAACCTTATAGAAGACATACTGAACAGTATAACATATTGGTATTACATCTCCCCACCAATGACCTCCACCGTGACCAGTAAAACACTATGTAGCAAAAACTTTTGCAATACAAGTTCAGCCACTATAGTATCAACTCCAACGCAGGCAGACCCAGCTCTCTCTCTCTCTCTCTCTCTCTCTTGCTCTCTCTCTCTCCCTCCCTCTCCCTCCCTCTCCCTCTCTCTCTCTCTCTCTCTCCCTCTCTCCCCCCCTCTCCCTCCCTCCCTCCCTCCCTCCCCCCCCCCAGTGAGTGAGTGGGCTAGTTCCCCTTTCATGGGAGTCTGTGGCCCAGGGCCAGAGCAAGGCTACAGTATGTGGCCACACCAGGCCATCCAGGTCTGCTGACGGTGCAGTCCAGGTTTTAAACTGTTCCAGCAGCAACAAGAGACAAACAAAAGAACCAGCTGTCTGTCTAATCACCCCCCACACACACCCAGAGAGGTCAGGCCTGGGCAGAAACATGTGTTGTTGTTGATGAAGACCAAGGAGAGTTGATGGTATTAGAAGTAGGCTGCTCTTTCGAAGGGAGAGAGAGGGCGAGACAGAGAGAGAAAGAGACAGAGAGAGACAGAGAGACAGAGAGAGAGAAAGAGAGAGAGAGAGAGAGGGAGACAGAGAGAGAGAAAGAGACAGAGAGAGAGAGAGAGAGAGAGAGAGAGAGGGAGACAGAGAGAGAGAAAGAGACAGAGAGAGAGAGAGACAGAGAGAAACAGAGAGACAGAGAGAAACAGAGAGACAGAGAGAAACAGAGAAACAGAGAGACAGAGAAAGAGAGAGAGAGAGAGACAGAGTGATAGATAGAGAGAGAGAGTATGTGTGTGTGTGAGTGTGTGAGAGTGTGTGAGTTATATCAACCTTTTATTTCACAAAACAATGTTGTGTCAGTGTCTCTACTGATGCTGACAGTGATTGTATGACAATAGCAGTGATTTGGAGATTCGGGGGGTGTACAGTAGAACAGGGGCTGATTCATCTTGACCCTATAACGTCACGTTATTGAAATGGTGTGGACTTACATTCACTTTCAAGCGGCTACAAGAGAATCAGCCCCATCTTGTGGTGGGATCTTATGATGACATACTAATCCCTCTGATGACTTTTGTTAATTGTGGCGTACTTTTTCCCATATGGAGGATCATGCTGAAATTATCCAAATATATATGTATGTTTGTTAAATCAAACTCACTGAGGTGACACAGACACTCAAGCAGAAGCCTCGCAGGAAGGAACAAGCCTGATGTTCTTTACCTCTGCAGAACGGGAAGATACCGTCCCAGCTTCCTGACTCCAGGCATCGGATGTGAGTGGAGCCAATCAGCTCGTAGCCCTCCTCGCAGGTGAACACCACCTCGCTGCCCATCAGGAAGTTGCTGCCGTCTCTGTGGCCGAACTCTGGTGACCCCGGGCTCTGACACTTCACCGGTTCTGATCCAAATAGACACACAGATAACACACACACACACACACACACACACACACACACACACACACAAAGGGTTCATCATGCAACAGCCACGAAACTAACGGTTTAAAAGGAGGAGGAGCTTTGGTTGTCGACAAAACACATACGTAGGACATAACTGATAGTGTTTCATACGGTTGAGAAAAAAACAAGTGGAGTATTGTTGAGGCTCTGATGATGTTCCTTCGTTATTTGAAAGATGCAGTGTACTGTACGAGTGTGTGTATGGCGTGTCGTGAGCTTAGAATGATAAGGTTCTATCTCCGTTTAGAATGATAAGGTTCTATCTCTGTTTAGAATGATAAGGTTCTATCTCTGTTTAGGGCAGTTCAGAGATATTGAGCGTCAACGTTTTTACATTCCATTATGTTTTGTGAGACGGAACCTTTGTATTTTATGAATTACTAACTGTAATGAATTACTAACTGTAAACATTTTAAAAATAACACCACACAGGCATTAATAAACACCTAATGGATCAGATTATGTAAAAAACTCAAATTTGACCAAAAATTGAGATAGAACCTTATAATTCTGACGTCACCATGTGTGTGTTACCTGTGCAGTTCTTTCCGTCTCCGCTGTAAGGGTGTGTACAGGTGCAGGCGTAGGAGCCATCGGTGTTCTTACAGCTGGCGTGGTCGTCACAGTCAGAGCCCAGTGCGCACTCATCCACATCTGTACACAACACACACACACACACACACACACACACACACACACACACACACACACAGACACAGACACAGACACAGACGCAGACGCAGACATAGACACAGACACAGACACAGACACAGACACACACACACACACACACACACACACAGACACACACACACACACACACACACACACACACACACACACCAGACACACACACACACCAGACACACACACACACATCATTATCATCATTACACTTTAGGGTGGCAGTTTGTACTATACTGATATACTGAACTACATGTGTGATAGAGATATTGGAGAACGGACCTATCGCTAAGCCACGCCCCCTTTGAAAACTCGGACAAACAAACAACGCTTCACTGACAGTGACTGACTGACCGACCGTGACTGAATGACATTCAATGACTTACAATGGCGGGAGTTGGCAAATTTCTGATTTACCACAGCAAGTAATAGACATGTTGTTTTTTAAAGATGACAAGAATATTTAGTCTAGAAGCTTTTCACCATCAGATACTAGCGAGTTGTTGGTCCAAGTTTTCTGCCTGTAGTGACTTTCCGCTGTGATATGATTGGACAATTTCTATTTTGGGGGGCTTGGCTTAGCGATATGGGTCAATAGGA
>NC_137687.1:3187734-3210234 GCF_963989245.1 Nansenia antarctica
AATTTCTATTTCGGGGGGCGTGGCTTAGCGATAGGTCAATAGGGAGGATACATACTACGGAGGATGGGAGGGAGTGGGCTAAACTAAAGCTACTATGGAGCAGGCTGAGGGTAGCACTACACCTGGGATGGTGGTCCCCACGGACAGGCCTTTGCCTCCGTCTGAGGGGTTTCCGTTGATGTAGACCCTCCAGTCCCCGTCCCAGCTCCGCCATGACACCCCGATGTGGTACCAGTGGCCCGTGTTCACCGCAGGGCAGTCTGTGATCCGCTCCTTACCGTTCACATACAGAACCCAGCTGAGGGGGGGGGGGGGGGGGGGGGGGGAGAGAGAGATAGAGAGAGAGAGATAGAGAGAGAGAGATAGAGAGAGAGAGAGAGAGAGAGATAGAGAGATAGAGAGAGAGAGAGAATTAGAGAGAGAGAGAGAGATAGAGAGAGAGAATTAGAGAGAGAGAGAGAGAGAGAGAGAGAGAGAGAGATGGGAAGAAACAGTGGGAGAAAGAAAAGGAGAGGGGGGGGCATGGAGAAGAGAGAGAGAGAGAGAGGAAAGTTAGCTTTAGAGACAGTCTAAATTATTAATCTTTGCTGTCTCTTTGTTTATCTCTCCTGTGAAAAGGCCGTCCGCACCTCTGGGTTCTAGAACTTCTTTGTTCCTATGACAACACTGACTGACCCGTTGTAGTCGATGAGCAGGAAGGCGTTGTCGCTGCCGCTGTCCCCGTCCACGGCGTACGAGATGGGCGTGCCGTAGTTGGTGGTGTCCGACGACCTCATCCAGAACGTGGCGGTGATCTCCGTCAGAGGGGGCATGACCCCGTCCATCATCACGTAACCGTGGATACCAGACACCTCAAAGTCGAGGTTAAACGCGGTCGACATTTCTGGTGGGGATGGGGGGATGGAGAAAAGAAAAATCAAACCATGAGAACTTGAGAGCTTTAGAGGTAATGGAGCAGCTGCTGCTGATTCATAATAGACAGATATTGATTTATGAAAGGGAATATAAAGGGCTCTATCAGACAACACAGTGCAATTTCCTTTCATTAGAGAGAGTGAGTCAGACTGCTGGCGGAGCCGGGCTGGGTGGAGTGGACTTTAGATCATTTGTTTTCTACTTCTTGATTCTGGAGGTCCCATGATATCATTCCTCATACACTTACTCCCTCAGATCCTCCTCCTTCCTTCCTTCTTTCTCTATTTCTCTCATCCACCCTCTCTATCAAAACATTGCGCCAATATATGTTTGATTTGCTAACAAAGACAGTCCCTTATACCACCCCCCCCCTCCCCTCCCTTTCCCTCTTTCCGTTAGTGGACTGCACTTATATTAGCACCTTATTCCAAAGCGCTTTACAACGGCCTCTCATTCACCCATTCACACTCACATTCACACACCAATGGCGGCAAGCTACCATGCAAGGTGCCGGCCCCTCTCATTGGGAGCAATTTGGTGTTCAGTGTCTTGCCCAAGGTAACCTCGACATGTGGCCAGCCGAGGTTCGAACAGCCGATTTGACGACCTTGCGATCATTAGACGCCAGCTCTACCTCCTGCGCCACAGCCCCCCTCGATTGCAATGGCATGTATACCCAAGCACTCGAGATGAGGGGGGATGGCATCCCCCCCTGAAATAAAAACGGTCAAAATCATCCCCCTTCTAAAACTGCCACCCCCCCTTTCCATCCCTTATGTCAATGAACGTGGTGTTACTGCTATTTCAACATTTAGTTTTGCGCATATTGAGTAAAACACTGTGGGCGAGGGGGGGGGGGGGGGCACGCACACATGCAATGACATTTTTACCAAGTCACTGACACTGAAGTCACTGACACTGAAGTCACTGACGCTGAAGTCACTGAAGTCACTGACGCTGAAGTCACTGACACTGAAGTCACTGACACTGAAGTCACTGACGCTGAAGTCACTGACACTGAAGTCACTGACGCTGTGGAGAGGCTAAAATTATCCCCATATGATCAAATCCACCCCCCCCATGATTTTCTTTTACAACTCGAGTGCTGCTGCCTATACCACCACCCCCCCCCCCCCTCCCTCTCTCCGTTGCCATGGCAGCATGTGTACCTGTCTCACACCTGGTCCCGTTGAACCCAGGCAGGCACCTGCAGGTGAAGGCGCCCGGGCCGTCGATGCAGCTGGCCCCGTTCACACAGGGGTCTGGGTCGCACTCGTCCACGTCCACCTCACACAGCCTGCCTCTGTAGCCCTCCGCACACTGACACCTGCACGTGGTGATCACACTGGAATGTTACCATGCTATCTTGTAGATAGTACTAGTTTTTTGTCTGTCTTACATGTAACGATGAATTAAGTATCAAGGACCCCAATTGAAATAAGCCAGTGGCTTTCTTGGGTTTTTATCCTGTTAGTTGACCTTGTATCATGTGTACTTTCATGTACCTACTTCTGCAAATTTTCTAATAAAGTATTCAATCAATCAATCAATTACACTGAAACATACATGTGGATTTGATACCATTCCTAATTCCGTTCCATGCATTCCAATGAGCCCATCCTCCGATTTACACCTCCATTTTTTTTCCAGGCCCTGAACACCGCCACTTTACATTTTTTGTAACCGTTGACATCAGTGACACCTTTAACTTAACAGTTTTAGTTTGCAATAGACTAGACCACTATCATACAACACAATTTCCGGTTCATTTTTGTTTTTTAATAAAACTAATAAATTCACGAACTTTTACTAAAAGTTTTTAGGACTCAAACTCCTTGGACAGAGTCTAATTCAGAAAAATACCTACAAAATTCAAAACCTCATAAAATCGTGATAAGACTTTTTAATACTTATTATTAAGGGTCTTGATTTTCCCAAAATTTATTTATCAACTTTTAACACTTTTCAAGACACCGCGGATACCCTGAGAGAGGGCACTTAAAGCTCAACTAAAACGCTAAAACACATTTAGATGATTTTTATCTACATAAAACATGATTTCTATGAATGCACACAGTCCTAGAGAGTAGCAGTCACTGTTCCTATTACCTGAAGTTGTTGACGGCGTCCTCACATGCCCCTCCGTTCAGACAGGGGGCGCTGTCACACTCGTCCATGTTGACCTCACATTGGTCTCCAGAGAAGCCCCGGGCGCAGGTGCAGGAGTAGCCCCCCTCCAGGTCCTCACAGGCCCCCCCGTTCAGACACGGGTTCGACACGCACTCGTCAATCTCCAGTTCACAACGAGAGCCTAACGGAAGAGTCAAAAGATTACGTTAAGCATAGATCCTAAAGAAATGTAACCTGGAATTGTTGTACTATTATGATTTTATGATATACCAAATATAATAGTGTAATGAAGAACTATGGGGGGGGGGGGGGATGTTATCGGGTTACTCGTGTGTTTATAGTGGGGTGGGATAAACCAAAAGATAAGATCAGGACAGACACTTGTTTTGTTTGGTGTTATAATTGTTTTTTTCATGTGTACTGTTTTGTAATAAATAATTTATTACAAAAAAAAGCATAGATCCTAAAGAAATTGTGTGTCTACTGGTGATAAAAAAAAATGACATTACGTACATATACACATATCATATCAATAATACAAGCCATGCCCGTTTACTTTATACTGCTAATTTGGCAGGTGTAGATCAGAATCAACGTTATGAGATAGTTGAAGTGCCCAAGGGGCTTAGTACTGTAGTACTGTGCTGTAGGGATGCAGGGATGTCACCTGTGAAGCCGTCGACACAGCTGCAGGTGAACTGGTTGACCTCGTCCACACACACGCCCTCGTTCAGACAGGGGGAGGAGCTGCACTCGTTCACCTCCGCCTCGCACAGAGACCCTGGGGCAGAGCAGAGATGGGATACATACTGGGCCATATACTCACACGGTACCCAAGCAATCCATCAGTTCTGTGTGCTAATTGCCTTGGAGATACAGAAAACCCCTTGAAGGGAAATCAGATGTCCTTAGTTGTTCAGTCTAAATGGAAATGGTAAATGGACTGCACTTATATAGCACCTTTATCCAAATCGCTTTACAACGGCCTCTCATTCACCCATTCACACACCAATGGCGGCAAGCTACCATGCAAGGCGCCGCAATTTGGGGTTCAGTGTCTTGCCCAAGGACACTTCGACATGTGGCCAGCCGGGGCTCGAACCGCCGATCTGCCAACCTTGTGATCATTAGGTGGCGACTCTACCTCCTGCGCCACAGCCGCCCCACAACTATGAACTATAGTACATATCTCTCTTTCGCTCTCTCTTATGTTGGCATCTAAGTGAAATAAAGCATCCATGAACAATAGGTACACAGGAACAATGAAAGAAGGTGTGTCTATGTGGAGTACATTGAGCAGTCATGATAATAATAATAATAATAATAATAATAATAATAATAATAATACATTAGACTTATATAGCGCTTTTCTAGACACTCAAAGACGCTTTACAAACTGAAAAGATCGAGTAGTAAAATAAAAAGAAACAAAAAATAAATAAAAGAAAGTATAGGGGTCTAATACATTTTTAGATTACTAAATCTGAGTCTAAGTGTCTTTGTCGGACAATCTACTCTGTATACTGCAGTTACACCTAGATTTCGGACGGAGAAGCGGCGAACAAGCAACGCCAGCGTCCTCTCTCAAACGGCATTTCTTTTAAAAGCTCAATGATGATATCTCACCTACAAACCCAGGCCGACACTGACAGAGGAAGTCTCCCATGCCGTCCTTACACACTCCTCCATTCTGACACGGGCCAGAGTCACACTCGTCTATGTCACTCTCACACTTGGCCCCTGCAGGAGAGACAGCAACAGCACGTGACGTTAGAATTATAAGGTTCTATCTCCATTTTTGGTCAAAATTGAGTTTTTTACATAATCTGATCGATTAGGTGTTTATTAATGCCTGTGTGGTGTTATTTTTAAAATGTTGACATTTTTGAGTTAGTAATTAATAAAATACAAAGGTTCCATCTCACAAAACATAATGGAATGTAAACATTTTGACGCTCAATATCTCTGAACTACCCTAAACGGAGATAGAACCTTATCATTCTAAGCTCACGAGCACACGATGGGTCATTCATCCAAACATCACAGTAGAATAACAATTCAACTGTAAAACATTTACATTTACATTTACATTTTAAGGCATTTAGCAGACGCCTTATTCCAAAGCGATTTACAATCAATGCATTTGACTAAGCGAGTGAATCATCAATCCACCAGTCGTAGCAGGAAGAGTAATCCAGCTCAGGCCCGGGGCCCTTGGCAGTCATTTTTTGGAGAACAGAGAAACAGTACAGGGGGGGCCAGTAGAAGTCTTGGGGGACACAGTAAAGGAGAAGAGCGGGTGTCTCAGGAGACGCAGTGCTGGGGGGTAGTAGATGTCTCAGGAGGAGCAGTTAAGGTGTAACCTGAAGAGATGGAGGTCTTCAGTCTTCGACGTAAAAAGTGTGAAGACATTCAAATGAAGAAGGGATCCAGTGAAGCCGCCCACACAATACTAGTGTTATTAATATGACGACTATGACTCAGACGATGAGTGACAGCTGTATTTACCTGTAAATCCTGGGAGACAGGTGCACACATATCCCGCCCCCACCTCTTCACACGTCCCCTTGTTCTGACACGGGTTCAGGAAGCACTCGTGGAACACCTGGAGGAACGGAAACGGCCAATCAGACTCTAGTCACACGCTGTCACATGGTTCCTGCGGTCCTGCTGCAACACAGAGTCAGACTGTAGGAGGGGTTCACCTGGCTGCTGGCCTGGTAGTCCTCCCTCACCACCACCTCAGGGGCGGAGGTCACACTCTCCTCTTTGGGCAGGAAACTAGAGCCAAAACCTGAGAGAGAGAGAGAGAGAGAGAGAGAGAGAGAGAGAGAGAGAGAGAGAGAGAGAGAGACAGAGAGAGAGAGAGAGAGACAGAGACAGACAGAGAGAGAGAGAGAGAGAGACAGAGAGAGAGAGAGAGAGAAAAAGAGAGACAGAGAGAGAGAGACAGAGAGAGAGACAGACAGAGAGAGAGAAAGAGAGAGAGAGAGACAGAGAGAGACAGAGAGAGAGAGAGAGAGAGACAGAGAGAGAGAGAGAGAGAGAGAGACAGAGACAGAGAGAGAGACAGAGAGAGAGAGAGAAATAACAAAGGAGGAGAAAGAGAGACTGAGAGGGTTTCCACTTGCTACCAAAGTTGGCAGAGACTTAAAAAAGAAAAAGCGAGATTTTTCTCCAGGCCACGTCGTCTAAACCAGCCACTGTTCTTACACACTGGTTCTCTTACACCACTGAAGTCATATTAGTTTCCATTCCCTAGTGGGTCCGGTGTCAGTCCTATAATATTTCCATTAGCCCAGTAGTCACATGTAAGGAATATTCTTTCCTGACCTAATCCGTTTTCCAGGGCGATGAAAACTGTCACTCACTGGAGCAGTGTTGGATGGCGGTCGCCCCGGTAACGGTGGTGGTTCCGTAGAAGGGGCAGGAGAGGCAGTAGGAGCGCCCCGACCCGGGCTGGTAGTAGTCCCTGGGACAGGGGTAGCAGGGGACCAGCCCCGTACGAGAGAAGTGACCTGAGGAGCATGGAACTGAGGGGGCGGGGGGGAGGGGAGAGGGAGGGGGGAGGGAGGGGGGAGGGGGGGCGGGGGGAGGGAGAAGGGAGGGGGGAGGAGGGGGGAGAAATACAGACATGAGATGGGTTAGGGTTAGGGTTAGGGTTGGGGTTAGGGTTAGGGTTGAGATGGATGTGTAGAGGAGAGAGGTAAAGAGAGTGGGAGAGAGAGATGAGGGCATTGGAGAGGTATAGAGAAATAGAGGGATATGGAGGAGAGGAGGTGAGGAGAAGAGAAGAGGAGAGGATGGATGTGTAGAGGAGAGAGGTAAAGAGAGGAGTGGGAGAGAGAGAGATAGAGGCATGGAGAGGGTATAGATAAATTACAGGGATATGGAAAGTGAGGAGAGAGATAAACCAAGGGGATAGAGATAGGGCGGCGGGGGGGAGGAGGGAGGGGTTGGCGATCAAGGAGGAGGGGGGAGAAATACAGAACATGAGATGGATGTGTAGAGAGAGGAGGTAAAGAGAGTGGGAGAAGGAGAGATGAAGGCATTGGAGAGGTATAGAGGTATAGAGAAAATAGAGGGATATGGAAAGGGAGGAGAGAGAGAGAGATAAACCAAGGGGATAGAGAAGGAATGTAAGCGAGAGAGTACAGAGAGGGAAAATAAACAGACATGGAGAAATATGGAAAGTGAGAAGGGCGGAGAGAGAGAGACGGAGGAATGGAGAGAGAGATGTGGTGAGAGAGAGTACAGTGAAAAGAAAGGAGAGAGTTTCAGTTCGAATTCTACTGTTCTTCAGTTAGATGAAGAAACAGTACTATTGTGATGTCATCGTTCTATGCCTCTTCATAACTCGTGAGCTTAGACTTATATAAGGTTCTATCTCCGTTTAGAATGATAAGGTTCTATCTCCGTTTAGAATGATAAGGTTCTATCTCCGTTTAAAGTTTTAGTAGAAGGCGATAATAGGGAGAAGGTTTTTCCTCCTATCAGTGGCCCCGGGCCCGAGCTAGAGTACTCTTCCTGCAACGAATGGTGGACTGCTGATTCACATGCTTAGTATTCAAATGTATTGATTGTAAGTCGCTTTGGAATAAGGCGTCTGCTAAATGCCAAAAATGTAAATGTAAATGTTTAGGGCAGTTCAGAGATATTGAGCGTCAAAGTTTTTACATTCCATTATGTTTTGTGAGATGGAACCTTTGTATTTTATGAATTACTAACTAAAAAATGTCAACATTTAAAAAAATAACACCACACATGCATTAATAAACACCTAATGGTTCAGATTATGTAAAAAAACTAAATTTTGACAAAAATGGAGATAGAACCTTATCATTCTAAAGTCACGTCTTCATACTGTAGAGTTCTGGATAGTTCCAGATGCTCTCTCTCTCTCTGTCTCTCACCTCCGCACTCTTTCACATCCATGGCTCCCCTGGTGACGGTGGAGGTCTCCGGGGGACAGACCACACACTCTCTGGAGCCAAACCCAGACTGGTAGTGGCCCAGCGGGCACGACTCGCACGTCTCCAGGCCGTTCACGGAGTAACCGCCAGGCTTGCACTGTGCTGAAACAAACCACACACACACACACATAACCTTGTTATACGAGGGGCTGAGTTCATCTCAAGCGGAGTTAAGTCATATGGTCATGACTTCTTCTTACCAATTAATGTCTCGAACATCTGGGGAAGCTTAAGCTTAAATTAATGTGTGGAGAAAATATGTCATCTATTTAAAGTCGCTCTGAAAATATGATGTTGTAGGAGGTCTGCATGACCAACAAAGTAATGATACATTTGACATGATAGTCATAGTCGTCGTCATCATCATCATCATCATCATCATCATCATCATCATCACCTCCACAACCACCACCACCACCACCATCATCATCATCATCATCATCACCATAATCACCATAATCATCACCACCATAATCATCATCATCATCACCACCATCATCATCATCATCACCATAATCATCATCATCACCTCCACAACCATCATCATCATCATCATCTCAACCACCACCACCATCATCACCATAATCATCATCATCATCATCATCACCTCCACAACCACCACCACCATCATCATCATAATCATCGTCATCATCACCACCATCATCATCATCATCACCATAATCATCATCATCACCTCCACAACCATCATCATCATCATCTCAACCACCACCACCATCATCACCATAATCATCATCATCATCATCATCATCATCACCTCCACAACCATCATCATCATCATCATCTCAACCATCATCATCATCACCACCATCATCATCAATAATCACCACCACAACGATCATCATCAATATCACCACCATCACCACCACCACCATCACCACCATCACCACCACCACCACCACCACCACCACCATCATCATCATCACCACCACCACCGTCATCATCACCACCACCACCACCATCCCCACCACCACTCCCATCCCACCAGGTGCCAGTGTTTATTACCTTTGCACTCTGCCTGGCTGCGTGAGTGGAGGTAGGCTGTGGAGGATCCGTCGGGACAGGCCTTACACTCCTGCTGCCCCTCCTGGTCCTGGAAGGAGCCCACCCAGCAGCTCTCACACTCAGCGTACTCCAGGGAGTAGTAGGTGCCCACGGGACACTGGACTAGAACACACAGCAGACACACACACGCCTGGTCAGTCTGCTGTCACAGGACTAGACACTGGACTAGAACACACACGAGAATGAGAAGGTTCTATCTCCGTTTAGAATGAGAAGGTTCTATCTCCGTTTAGAATGATAAGGTTCTATCTCCGTTTAGAATGATAAGGTTCTATCTCCGTTTAGAATGATAAGGTTCTATCTCCGTTTAGAATGATAAGGTCCTATCTCCGTTTAGAATGATAAGGTTCTATCTCCGTTCAGGGCAGTTCAGAGATATTGAGCGTCAAAGTTTTTACATTCCATTATGTTTTGTGAGATTAATTTTAATTAATTAATTTTGCCATTTAGCAGACGCTTTTATCCAAAGCGACTTACAATTACGAATTACAGGGACATTCCCCCTGGAGTAACTGAGGGCTAAGTGCCTTACCCAAGGACACACTAGTAGTGGTGTGGCTTCAGGCGGGATTTGAACTCACAACCTTCCGATCCCAAGTCCAACTCACTATCCACTAGACCACCACTACCCCGAGATGGAACCTTTGTGTTTTATGAATTACTAACCCAAAAAAAATCAACATTTTAAAAATAACACCACACAGGCATTAATAAACACCTAATGGATCAGATTATGTAAAAAAAATCAATTTTGACCAAAAATGGAGATAGAACCTTATAATTCTAACGTCACGATACAACAGGTCCCGTTCCCTCACCACACATCCGGGCCTTCAGCACAGAGCCAGGCCTGCAGTATAGGGAGGCCCTCCTGCTCTCCAGAGACTTGGGGTCGGCGACGATCATCTCTGACGACACGTGGAAGCTGGACAGCGGCTGCTTGCTCAGAGTCCTCTTCAGCCGATTGGTCAGCTGCTCCAGGGTCCGCAGCAGCCGCTTCTGATTGGCCACCTCCACCGAGTCGTTCCTCGACGAGGGCAGAGGGATGCTTGCTGGGAGAATGGAGACAGCTCAAAGGAGGGAACTCTGACCTATGACCTATGACCTATGAACTTTGACCTATGAACTTTGACCTATGACTAACTAAGAGCCACATAGGATGGTGTCATTCATTCCTACACTAAGGTAGTCCCCAAACAGCAGGCTTTGGACATCTGATGATAGACAACGCTACAATAACACCCAGCTTAGGTTCTGGCAAAGCAAGGTGAAGGCATCAATGGATAACATAACAATCAATAATTCAACCTGGTTGAGCAAATATACAGGTATAATAATAATAATAATAATAATAATAATAATAATAATAATAGTAATAATACATTAGACTTATATAGCACTTTTCTAGACACCGCATCGAGTGTCTAGAAAAGCGCTATATAAGTCTAATGTATTATTATGATTATGATTATGATTATGATTATGATTATGATTATGATTATGATTATTATTATTATTATTATTATTATTATACCTGTATATTTGCTCAACCAGGGTGAATTATTGATTGTTATCCATTGATGCCTTCACCTGGCTTTGCCAGAACCTAAGCTGGGTCTTATGGTAGCGTTGTCTTTACAAAAACAAAAAGGTAAATAGAAGAAAGTATAGGGGCCTAATTAAGGTAGTCCTGGGGACACATGGGAAGGGGAGGGGGTTAGGAGGGTTAACTGGTGAAGGCGAGCTTGAAGAGGTGGGTTTTGAGGGCCTGTTTAAATGTTAAATGTTGGGAGGGTGTTGGCCTGTCTGATGAGGTTGGGGAGGGCGTATGAAAGGAAACCAACCGAACCCTAACACTGTTCCCCTGTGTGCTTGTCTGTATGTTGGGGGTTCATATTGGTTACAGTGAGGTAGCAGCGCCCCGCCACCATACCTGTGATGTTGAAGAAGATCTGGATCTTCTGGTCTCGGGTCGGGCCGATGATCTTGCGGTGCCTTTTGGCCCGGTAGTGGGAGGTGCCGTCCTGCTGCATAGGGGGGGGGCGCTGGCCGTCCGTGGCGAAGCCCGAGTCAAAGTAGGCGTAGTCCTGCCCGCTCTGGGGACCCCAGTTACTACCCCACCCCCCAGGACCTGGGAGAGAGGGAGGAGAGAAGAAGGTGTGGTAGATTCAAGATTCAAGATTCAAGATAGCTTTATTGTTTGTCACACAGTGACAGAAATTCTACTTTGACAGGCAGAAGTGCAGCTCAAGAATACAGTTTCCACATTAAAAACACACATAGGTCACATACATTAAATACATACAATAAAAACAGACAGACATAGCAGTGTTTATTTCGGTCTAGTACCCACTGTTTGTATATCATATGAATGTATTAAATCAATGTCATTATCGATATACTATATCAATGTATAATAGTATCAAACGTTCCTACCGATGGCGAATCCGTTCTCGTAGTCGTAGTTGTACTCCAGACAGTGGCCCTGGGACTTCACTTCTAGTTTGCAGGCGACATCGTCACCGCTGCAAATGTTCGGGAGCTTTAAAAAAGTTAAAACATTTGTGAGAAAATAAAAAACGACCTTTTGATACAGTATCACGTGTGTGGGTGTCCGTCTGTGCATGCCAGTTTGTAAGAGTGTGTGTGTGTGTGTGTGTGTGTGTGTGTGTGTGTATACTGTGTATATTTTATTTATTTATTTACCAGGGACAGTGGTCTCAATCAACAAATCAGTTTCCACATCAATGTAAATGCGCCAGAGTTAGCTCATGAGCTAATTTCCATCTGTAGTCCCTGAGCAGGCTATTACAAAATGAATGGTGTAGTGTCATGTGTGTACCATATGTTATGGTACGTATGGTATGTGGGAATACGGTACATGTGGGAAAACTAGGGTTAGGGTTAGGATTAGGGTTAGGGTTAGGGTTAGGGTTAGGGTTAGGGTTAGACATGCCAGCATGTACCAAATCACCCTAGCACCTAACCCTAACCCTAGTTTTCCCACATGTACCGTATTCCCACATGTACCGTAACATATAGATTGCCAAATGATGTAGACAGATGTGATATATGCCTGTGATCTTACCAAGCCTCCCAGTTTAGTGTTGAACTCCCCAGTAAAGGACTTGAGCAGGTCCAGGTCATCACAGCGAGAGGCTTTGAACAGCATCTCAAAGGGCTTGAAACCGTTGTTGGCGATGCGGTTCACTGGGACAAGGGAAGGAGACAAACCGTGACGTTAGAATTATAAGGTTCTATCTCCATTTTTGTCAAAATTGAGTTTTTTACATAATCTGATCCATTAGGTGTTTATTAATGCCTGTGTGGTGTTATTTTTTAACATGTTGAATTACAATGGCACAAAGAAGTGAAAAGAGAGAATGAGAAACAAATGGCTAATAAAATAAAAGATTAGAAGAGAGGAATCAAAAGAAGAAGTAACTGACAGGAGCAGTCCGGTCTGTCGGGGGCGTGGGGGGGCTCCCACATCCCGTCGTTGGCGCAGAAGTAGCTGTGCACGGCCTCCTGGGTAAGGCTGTACCCCTCTTTACAGTAGAGGGTACAGTTGACCCCGTCCTCCTCCTCCTCCGAGCAGATGAACTCCCCGTTCACCGGTATGAAGGGCTGGTCACACGTGGTGCCTGACATGAACAAAAGATTAAGGCCGTAAAAGAAAACGTGCATGGACAATGACCAGTACCGTTTCATTTTCTCAAGAGTCAATGAGAGATTTCTTTGGTCACAGAACCAAAACAAGGATTAACGATTAAACAATGTTTGTTCATGAACTAGGTCCTAGGATGTTCCTTCAGTTTCCCAGTGATGATGTCTGACGGAGCTGTCTCTCTGTAGTGTCTGTACCTTGGACGGTGATGACCAGGTCACATGTGCGGTTGTTGCCGGCGGGGTCCATAGCGGTGTACTGGACCAGCGTCTCTCCCACAGGGAACAGAGAACCAGGGCTGTGACTGCTGGAGACACTCAGACGCCCCCCTGAGAGGAGCAGAAGTACCAATTCGGTTGTTAAGTCTGACGTGACGTTTAGCAATTTCTGGGTCCAAACGAAGTGTGTTTTTGTCCTGGTGGCCCTGTAGCGCTGTCCAGAAGGGAGTAATGTAAACAAGCTGTGAGCTGGATGTGAGGGGTCAGACACAATCTTGCGTGGCTCTCTTCAGTGAAGTACCTATAACACGTGCTGCTGCCTACAGTATACACAACGCAGCAACAAACACTGAATCAACATTTTTCAGGGGTGCAAACTTGTCACCTTTTAGCTGTTTTTGCCATTTTTAACCTCAAAATAGGTCAACAATTTTCATAAATGTTCTTTGTTTTCAGGCGAAAAAAAATGTTTTGGCACCTTTTTGGGCCATGACCAGTTTGCATCCCTGATTTTTTTTACTGTATCATGCATTTCATATACGTAACTGTACTTCATACCATATATTTGTATTATTTGATCCATTTAATCAATCAATCAATCAATCAATCAATCAATCGGCATCACTCAGAGTGTCTCCAGTGTTTGGGTAATTCATCTTCCCCCCCCCCCAAAATAACCTGTTGGAGTAACTTAAAATGCTGGAAGTAACCTGCAGAGGGCAGTGTTGGGTCAGGTACCATCCCACTGAATGACTCACTCTCTCTCAACCAGACCAAGTTATATTAAACTGGGGCATGTTGACACATGCAAAGGCTCGTCTGGGCATCACATGGCACCAGAATAATCATAATCATAATCTGGACAGTGAGAGAGGGTAATTGCTACCGTCTGGATAGGCGTAAACACATAGAGAAAGAGAGAGAGAGAGGGAGGGAGAGAGAAAGAGAAGAAAAAGAGAGAGGAAAAAAAGAGAGAGAGAGCAGAGAGAGAGAGAGAAAGAGAAAGAGAAAAAAAAGAGAGTGAAAGATCTAACATGCTGTCACATTCTATTCCTCTCAGACTGGGCCCACAGCACAGACAGACAGACAGACAGACAGACAGGAGCTTGACACACACACGTCTGGCCGAGGCGGAGCCGGTGGTGTCGCCCCAGTCCCTCCTTAAATAGAACCCAGGATCAAGGTGTGGCCGTGGAAAAACAAAACACGCTGATGTTGGCGTGACGATGGAGTGACGTCATGGCGTCCCCGCCGTAGCCGCAGCGTGTTATTTCTGTTTACTTGTTAATGGGCACATGAAGTGGACCTTGGCAGTCACGGCACTTTGTGTGGGGGGGGGTTGTGTGTGTGTGTGTTTTGGGGGGTGTGTGTGCGTGCCTGTGTGTGTGCCTGTGTGTGTGTGTGTGTGCCTGTGTGTGTGCCTGTGTGTGTGTGTGTGCCTGTGTGTGTGCCTGTGTGTGTGTGTGTGTGTGTGTGTGTGTCTGTGTGTGTGTGTGTGTGTGTGTGTGTGTGTGTATCTTTGTGCCTGTGTGTGTGTGTGTGTGTGTGTGTGTGTGTGTGTGTGTGTATGTGTGTGTGTGCGCAAGAGGTCTGTGTGTATGCACAATATTAAGTTGACACCAGGACAGTGGATTGGACCCAGGGTTAATGCGGGTTGGAGAGCAGACGGTTCTGGTCATGTCTGGTCACCGCTGATGCTGTCTGGGTCTGTACGGCACTGTGTGTGTGTGTGTGTGTGTGTGTGTGTGTGTGTGTGTGTGTGTGTGTGTGTGTGTGTGCTGTTTGGGTCTGTACGGCACTGTGGGCCAGACTGAGTGCTGCAGTATTGGCATCATGTCTCTCTATGACAGCATTGCCCTCAGCAGTGTCCGTTCAGCACAGTGGATCAGAGGCCCGGGGTACCAGCAGCACTATCACACTTCTCTGTGTATTGTGATGTGACGGCCCTATAGCAACACATACTTGGGGCGGCTGTGGCACAGGAGGTAGAGCCGCCGTCTAATGATCGCGAGGTCGGCAGATCGGCGGTTCGAGCCCCGGCTGGTCACATGTCGAAGTGTCCTTGGGCAAGATACTTAACCCCAAAATTGCTCCCAATGAGCGGGCCGGCGCCTTGCATGGTAGCTTGTCGCCATTGGTGTGTGAATGTGTGTGTGAATGAGAGGCCGTTGTAAAGCGCTTTGGAATAAGGCGCTATATAAGTGCAGTCCATTTGTATACGGAAGTGAGGGTTGAGTGTGTGAAACTGCAGAACACACAGTACTGTATAGCTACTATAACTGTATGCAATTGTACAATTAACAATTCAAGAAGAGAAGAGATGAGGCTGATGACAGCAGACCTGGTGGAGGTTGACATCGGAGGACGGGCTCATTGTAACATGTGAAATAAAGAACGGACTAAAGAACGAACGGTATCAAACACGTGATTCCTCCGTTACCGCTCCGGGGCATTACAACGTCAAAACGTCGAGCCCCGATTTCTACCCATCAGCCTCCCCTGCCTGGCTGAGGATATGCTACTATTTCTACAATTGTAGTACATCACGACCAATGAAAATACTAGCATCTGTCACATGACATGTCTGATGTGAAGTGAACCTCGCCCTGCTTTAATGGTATGGTGATGACATTACCACGCGGCCCGAGCCTCCACACCACCTCTGTCTCCTGTTTCCCACCGACCCTTTCAACAGCGCTCTCTCCCTCCTCTCCCTCCTCTCTCCCTCCTCTCCCCCTCCACTCTCCCTCCTCTCCCTCCTGTCTCCCTCCTCTCCCTCCTCTCTCCCTCCTCTCTCCCTCCTCTCCCTCCTCTCTCCCACCTCTCCCTCCTCTCCCTCCTCTCCCCCTCCTCTCTCCCTCCTCTCCCCCTCCTCTCCCTCCTCTCTCCCTCCCTCCTCTCTCCCTCCTCTCCCTCCTCTCTCCCTCCTCTCTCCCTCCTCTCTCCCTCCTCTCCCCCTCCTCTCCCTCCTCTCTCCCTCCTCTCTCCCTCCTCTCCCTCCTCTCTCCCTCCTCTCCCTCCTCTCTCCCTCCTCTCCCTCCTCTCTCCCTCCTCTCTCTCTCCTCTCTCCCTCCTCTCTCTCTCCTCTCTCCCTCCTCTCCCTCCTCTCACCCTCATCTCCCTCCTCTCTCCCTCCTCTCTCCCTCCTCTCCCTCCTCTCCCCCTCCTCTCCCTCCTCTCTCCCTCCTCTCCCCCTCCTCTCCCTCCTCTCTCCCTCCTCTCCCTCCTCTCTCCCTCCTCTCTCCCTCCTCTCCCTCCTCTCCCTCCTCTCTCCCTCCTCTCCCTCCTCTCTCCCTCCACCTCTAGTCTCCTGTTTCCCACTGTCCCTTTCAACAGCGTTCTCTCAACTCTCTCACACCGCTGCCATTCCCATTTCGCTCTCCCCCTCTTCCTTTTTCCAGGTCACACAATGGAAAAGACCCTGTTTAAACTGTTTAAATATCAGCTGCTTTCAGACGAGGGCGGAGTGGGGTCGGAACAAAAGAGGTGCACTCTGGGAAAACCCCATACCTGAGTTGTCGGAAAACTGCGGCACCTCCCAAACGACGGCCGTCTCCGTGTCTGTGGCCTGGAAAGTGGCCGGCGACCGGCACCTGTCAATCACTGGGGGCTCCGTATCTAGGAAGGAACGTTGGAACAATCGTTGTTAGGGGACAACCGAACCGAGGCCTTGGCAACCAATCCTGTACCGTATGTTCTTCTACATGGCGGTTATGCAAGGGGTTAAAGTGCACCAGTTCACAGACATATGTGTTCAATAAAAATGCCACTGCATTCCATCCTAACCTAACATATGGAAATGTTTCATGGCTGCCACACTGTGGTTTTTCCCTTCGACTTCTGAGAGTATCGAGTGTGTGACACGGGACACCTTTCCCTTTTTAACACGTTGAACCTAATTTGCCTTTCGCTTGGCACCTGTTCTAGTAGCTGAGGTACAACGGCATGTCAGAGTGTGTTAACACGGCCGCTTACAGTAGCAGACACTTCTATCCAAAGCAACTCTGGCTTGTAGCCCCACACTTGCCATATAGTGAGCTTAGAATGATACGGTTCTATCTCCGTTTAGAATGATAAGGTTCTATCTCCGTTTAGAATTATAAGGTTCTATCTCCGTTTAGGGCAGTTCAGAGATATTGAGCGTCAAAGTTTTTACATTCCGTTATGTTTTGTGAGATGGAACCTTTGTATTTTATTAATTACTAACTCAAAAATGTCAACATTTTTAAAAAAAATACCACACAGGCATTAATAAACACCTAATGGATCAGATTATGTAAAAAAACTAAATTTTGACAAAAATGGAGATAAAACCTTCTAATTCTAACGTCACGATATAGTAAATGCCATATAGTGTACTGTCACCTGCTGTGTGTAATGTAGACTGTGTTTACCACCTCAAATTAATTAATTTATGCCCAGCCAAATCCATGTTTAGAGGTAGCTAGCTAACATTACATTGATCATACAGTACTCGTAAAATACTTTTCACTTTTCAAAAAATGCCGGTCGAGAGAGAGAGGACACTGGCGTTGCTTGTTCGCCGCTTCTCCGCCCGAAATCTAGATATACTATACAGTATACAGAGTAGATTGTCCTACAAAGACACAAAATTAATTATACCCCTATACTTTCATTAAAACATTTTTGGTTTCTTTTTATTTTACTACTCGATCTTTTCAGTTTGTAAAGCGTCTTTGAGTGTCTAGAAAAGCGCTATATAAGTCTAATGTATTATTATTATTATTATTATTATTATTATAGACCAGGTAGGGAACACCCAACTGAGCCAGACTTTCCACTGTTTTGTTTGGCTTTGGTGTGGTTGTGATGTGGTTGTGATGTGGTTGTGATGTGGTTGTGATATGGTTGTGATGTGGCCGTGATGTGGTTGTGATGTGGTTGTGACGCGGTCGTGACGTGACCTCACCTATGACAGTGACAGTAAAAGAACAGTTGGCCTGGTTGCCCAGGCGGTCGGTGGCTGTGTAGGTGATCCTCTCCTCTCCGATAGGGAACAGCTGGGGAGGGCTGTACACCGGCTTGACCTGGACCCCCACCTACAGAACAGAGGTGGTTAAGAGAGAGAGTAGAGTTACCATTCCTTTTCCATTCCCTCACAGATCATAGGTTCCTTCACGGTCTCTCTCCCAGCCAAGGGGAGGTTTTCCTTGCTACTGTTGCTACTTGCTTCCACTTTGGGCTTCAGGTCTTCAGCTCTTTGCCACTTCTGTGACAGATTATTATGTGATAATGGACCTATCGCTAAGCCACGCCACCCTTTCAAAACTCGGACAAACAAACAACGCTTCACTGACACTGACTGACTGACTGACCGACCGTGGCTGAATGACATTCAATGACTTCCAATGGCGGATGGAGTTGGCACATTTCTGATTTCTAAAGATGTTTTTTTAAAGATGACAAGAATATTTCGTCTAGAAGCTTTTCACCGTCAGATATTAGCGAGTTGTTTGTCCGAGTTTTCTGCCCTATAGTGACTTTTGCTGTGATATGATTGGACAATTTCGATTTCGGGGCATGGCTTAGCGATAGGTCCATTGCCATTGGCCTGTATTGATGGACTGATGGACTAATAGATCAGAATAGACTGATCAGAGAAAGATCAACCAGAGGACGTTTCTGGAGAAGCAACACAGCCACTGGCGGACTCAGGGGGGGGGGCAGGGGGGTCGACCGCCCCTCCTGGTGCCCCCACGGTTGAAAAACGTCTGTCTTAAGTGCCCTTTTGAGTGGCGAAAATGAGAGGACGTGCCCTATTGGTGCCCTTCCAATGGTCTAAACTTGACAATGTGCACAGATGGGGTCCCATGTTGTGCAGTAGGTGCCCTTTTTTTCTTTTCGCCCCCCCTGCCCTTCAAACAGCCTGAGTCCGCCACTGAACACGGCCCTCCCCTCACCTCATCCCCAGAGTTGTCGTTGGCGGTGGGCACGTTCCAGCTGATGTTGGCAGTGCCACGCCGCTCGTCCGTCTCCGCCACCACGTCCCGCGGGCACTGGATGTACGGAGGCTCCGAGTCTGGGAGGGAGGTTGAGAAAATAAACGACAGAATCAAGAGGAAGGAATAATAATAAACTTAAAAGGAGAAGGAGGGTGAGCTGAGCCAACAGAACTCCAGGAGGAGCCTCGGTCTAAGACTCGTGGCATGCCAGGGCTGCTACTTGTTATCACTGAGGGAGTCGACTGTGATGTCATCTGACCCCTGACCCCTCAAGCACGACACGTCAGAAACCGCTCTGCTCCCAATTACTGGTCAAACGACCCGTTACAGTAAAATCCACATTGTCTCATAGCCAGTCACAGCTAGGCTATCTCTCCCTTGTCATCCACTACCTCAACATTAACCCTCTGTGAAGGCGTTTTGGCAATGTTATAAGAACTGTATGACGTGAATTATTATAACTAGCTATTACTATTAGTAATAACTATAACTATAACTATTAGAAATAGCTCTGTAAAAAACTTGTTTAGTCCCAAGACTATCTCAGGCTAAACTTGATGCTCTCGGACCAAGCCTGGAGCTAGTATAACCATCACATCTATGGATCCACTGTACGGTATGTATATCCATACAGGTAGTGATCGATCACAAAGGATAGATTAGATTGATACTATTCCGCATTAGACGGAACTACAGTATAGTAGTAGTAGTAAGACTTGACAAAGGCTACGGCCGAAACCGTTGTCAATAAAACTACAATTTTTGCATTTGGAACTAGTGTGCGGCTTCTACTTTATTCTAGAGTATTCTGCTCCGTCGCCAGACACCTCGGCCAAGTTCTCTGCGGTGTGCGTTCTCTTCTTTTTCAATTAGGAACTACAGTACAACCATCACAGCCCTTTACATTTACATTTACATTTTTGGCATTTAGCAGACGCCTTATCCCAAAGCGACTTACAATCAATACATTTGAATACTAAGCAAGTGAACCATCAGTCCACCAGTCGTAGCAGGAAGAGTAATCCAGCTCAGGCCCGGGGCCCTTGATAGAAGGAAAAACCTTCTTCTATCACCTTCTTCATCCACACAGCTAGTCTAGTCCTGGACTCCAGGATCCCGTCGATCACAGTAGTTACTGTTGTCTGTCTGTTGTGTAAGTTTGTCAGCTGGACGTGACCCGTCCACTAAAGCATCCATCTCTATTAAACACCGACACAGGCCGCTTCAATCAAATACGCCGATCTTTATTACAGGGGAAATATTTCATCCTGAGAGTAATAGGCATTAGGAAAAGCTGCTGGAAGAATGTCAGCCGCATTGCTCATTCTCTCTCTTTCTCATCTCTCTCTCTCTCTCTCTCTTTCCCATTCTCCCGCCCTCTCTTTGTGTCTCTCTCTTTCTCTTTCCATTCTTTCTCTCTCTCTCTCTCAGTCTGTTTTCCCATTATCAAACGAGTAGAGGTGGACGGGCGGGCGGGCCAGCTGTGTCAGTGAGAACCAGAGTAGACCCTCCCTCCCTCTCTCCCTCCCTCCTTCCCTCCCTCCCTCCCTCCCTCGGCCAGTAAAACACTTACGGATGACTACCCCTCCCTTAACTCTTCTTCTTCTCATTTCAGTGTCATCCCCCTCTCCACTCGTTTATCTATATGACATCTCTTCCTCTTTTTTTTAACGACAGCACTTTAATTAGGCCGGCTCTCTCTCCGAGGAAATCAAGTCTGATGGAACGTCTCCAGCACCTGTTCCACCAGCCCGACATCTGGAGGGATGAACGCAATTACTTTCATCCACCAGGGCCTGATCACAGGGAAGAGTTCCTGGGATGGTGTGGTTTGAGTTAGCCACTTTCAGCAGAAGGTTAGCGCTATTCTAGCTATTCTAAAAAGGGGAAAAAGGTGCAGGGAGAATAGATGGAAACTCACGCAACATACAGTACACACGCGCATACACACACCCATACACACACCCATAGACACGCACTCATGCACACTCTTGCACACTCTTGCACACACACACCCACCCACACTGGCGAATGCACGAACGCACACACGCACACACGCACGCACGCACACACACACACACACACACACACACACACACACACTGGCGAATGCACAAACGCACACACGCACGCACGCATGCATGCACACAAACACACAAACACACACACACACACACACACACACACACATCACACGTTACCTGTGCAGGTAGCTGTATGGACATTAGCGCTCCAGTCCCCAGAGGACAGGCAATGTGCGTCCAGGTCTCCCTGGAGACTGTAACCTTGGCGACAGGTGAGCTGGCACAAGGTCCCCGGCGTCACTTCCTTCCGTCCACAAGCAGGGGGCGATAGCAGGACGTCCTTCAGAGTGGCCAGGAGGGGACAGCGTACCTCTGAGAACAAGCAGTGTGGAGAGGGAGAGGAGGGAGAGGAGGGAGAGGAGGGAGAGAGGAGGGAGAGGAGGGAGAGAGGAGGGAGAGAGGAGGGAGAGAGGAGGGAGAGGAGGGAGAGAGGAGGGAGAGGAGGGAGAGAGGAGGGAGAGGAGGGAGAGAGGAGGGAGAGAGGAGGGAGAGGAGGGAGAGAGGAGGGAGAGAGGAGGGAGAGGAGGGAGAGAGGAGGGAGAGAGGAGGGAGAGGAGGGAGAGAGGAGGGAGAGAGGAGGGAGAGAGGAGGGAGAGGAGGGAGAGAGGAGGGAGAGGAGGGAGAGAGGAGGGAGAGAGGAGGGAGAGGAGGGAGTGAGGAGGGAGAGGAGGGAGAGAGGAGGGAGAGGAGGGAGAGAGGAGGGAGAGGAGGGAGAGAGGAGGGAGAGAAGAGGGAGAGAGGAGGGAGAGAGGACTTTCACACTCTGTCACCTTCAAGATGAAGTTAGGAAATACTACAGAAATACTACAGAAATACTACAGGCAATTCTAAAAATGGTTTGCCTTTACTGTTGGTCCCCAAGATGTTATCCATGTATCGGAAAAAGGTCTTTGACCACATGACCATGTTTCCTGTGACGCTAAAGAGCGTTCAATCTCTCTGCCCTTTGAACAGGCATCGCATGCAATAAAACCATTTTTTGGTGGCAATAAATCAGATTCGGGACACAAAAGAACAAGAATGTCTCGGGGAAATGAATATAAGAACAGATCAACCGCAAAAACTATCAAAGACAAGTAAGTAGGGTTTTATGCATTCTTGGACACAAACTAGTAAGTGGCTTTCACCCAGAACAGTCTCTGGAGTTCTTTCTGTTGGCTTTCTGTTATGTATACCCACACGCACACAAGCCCATACGCATGCACACATACACAACACACACACACACACACACACAAACACACACATGGAAAATGCTGAGAGATTTTCATTAGATTAAAATATCTCCTGCCTTGGAGAAGCCAGAGTGATCACATTACACGACTATGCAAACAAAACAAAACAAACACTGACTGCAGCACCAAACCAACCAGGGTACCAGAGTGAAACGCTATTAGGGGGAATGACAGTCTGCAGTCTGTGGTCTCTCAGACGTTCACACAAACAAACTGTAACTGAATCACAGCT
>NC_137687.1:3212734-3215234 GCF_963989245.1 Nansenia antarctica
ATGTAGACTTAGACACACACATACACACACACACACACACGTGCACAGCCACAGTCACAGCCACAAGCACACACAGCCACAAGCACACACACACACGCACTCACGCACACACTCACACACGCACATGCACACGCACACACACAAACACACACACACACACACACAATCGCATACAGTAAATTCATAAATCCCACACACACCCTTTACTGTCTCTCTCTCTCTCTCTCTCTCACTCCGTCCCTCCCTCTCTCCAGCTGTTGGCACACAGTAGTAGTAGTTCCCCAGCAAATATTTACCCTTTCAATCTAAACCCAAATTCAATCTAAACCCATATGATCTCAATCCTCCCCAGTAAACACAGACACACGCTAGCGAAACACCCCGGGCTCTGGGGGTTTACGAGCATCTCAGCAACTCCGTACAACAATGAGAGGTAGATATGGCATATAAATGTTTATGAAGGTGCTAAAACATCAGACGGGGTACCAGGCGCTGTGAGTCTTTGAAGAACGTCGAAACATTGTTTATTAATGAATTATACAAGCCATGTGTGGTGAGCCTACGGTGTCCTGCTGGGATCAATCCCAGAGGTTCTCTGGCTAATCAGGAGCAGCGGTGGAGGACGCGGAAACGTTTACATTTACATTTACATTTACTTTTACATTTACATTTTCGGAATTTAGCAGACGCCTTATTCTAAAGCGACTTAGCGAATCGATACATTTGACAAAGCAAGTGAATCGTCAATCCACCAGTCATAGCAGGAAGAGTAATCTAGCTCAGGCCCGGGGCCATTGGCAGTCTCCGTGATAGAAGGAACAAGAAGAAACTAAACAATAATTTAAAAAAACTCTTTTTTTTTGTATAGACTCTGGAGAAACAGAGAAACAGTACAGGGGGGCAGTAGAAGTATTGGGGGAGACCAGAACTAATACTGTACCCACACTGCACCAGGAGACTCTGATGGAACCAGAGGAGATGAGAGAGAGAATATTAGGGAATGAAAGCAACGAGTGCGATTAAACAAGGAGAAGGAGAAGAAAGGTGGGGAAGAGGGAGAGAGAGAGAAATCGAAAAGACAATGAAAATGAAAGATAAAGAACAGTTGAACACACATGGCTGTGGGGTATGAAATGGGAATGAGCCAGTATTGGTGGTTTCAGTACAACCTCCCCTACCCCTAACCACCTCCCCTAACCCTGCCATCCACCCCCCTCCCCCCCCTGGACATTGCTGCGTTAACTGTTCCCCGTTCGTTAACTCTGTGTTCTAGAACTATGTGCTCATGTTATCTGTTGCTTGTTTGTATCTGTGTTTTCTGTTTCCCCCATATTGTCAGCGTCTCTTGAGCCCCCGGAAAAGCGCTATGTATATAAATACAATGAAATATTATTAGTAGTATTATTATTACCTGTGAGTGCTGCATGCATCCATCCCCATACACCAGCAGACTCAATGTAAGTAAGTAAGTAAGTAAGTAAGTAAGTAAAGCTTTATTTATATAGCACCTTTCATACAAGAAAAGCAGCTCAAAGTGCTTTACAACAGGAATAAGAACATAAAGTGAATAAAAAACATATATAAAAACATGCATAGAATGAATATAAAAGCAGGGGAAAACAGTAAAAATTGGCCCATTGGCTTTCACCACAAGCCCATTGGCTTATACCACAAGCCCATTGGCTTATACCACAAGCCCATTGGCTTTCACCACAAACATCAGTGTCTCACCTCTGCACCCGGGCTGGGAGCCGGACCAGGTGCCGTCCGGCTGGCACAGTCTGATGCTGCTGCCCGCGTCGAACTGGTTGTGACACACGTTCTGGATGAAGAACCCGTTCTCTGGGGGAGCCAGCTCTGGGCAGTACACCACTAGGAAGGGACGGGGGGGTGATGGGACAGGAGGGGAGGAGACGTTAGCAGACGTTAGCATACGCATATTTCTCACGCACGCACGCACAGACACAGACGCAGGCACACGCACAGACACAGACCCAGACTCAGACACAGACACAGACACGATGGAATGAGGATATACAGTGAGTCTGATTTCTTCTTCTAACAGCCTCCCTGGGTAAAGGTGTATATATAGTAGTATAATGTATATATAGTAGTGTAGTATATATAGTAGTATAATGGATTAGTGGATTATCTCCCCACCTTCGCAGGTCTTGCCCACAGGCCTGTAGCCCTGCTTGCAGACACAGTCGCTGGGTGCGGTGCTGCCGGGCTGGGAGGTGTGCTGGGGGTCGGGACAGGACAGGCAGGTGCCCAGGCCTCCAGGGACGCCCTCCGGTTTATAGGTGCCTGGCGGGCACGCTGTGGAGGAGACACAGAGACAGACGACACAGCGTTAGACTGGAGGAGGAGGAGGAGGAGGAGGAGTGAGCCTATACAAGAGTTGTGTGGAAGGACACACACATATATGCACACACATATATGCACACACATATATGCACGCACGCACGCACGCGGACACACACACACGCACACACACACA
>NC_137687.1:3217734-3220234 GCF_963989245.1 Nansenia antarctica
GAGTGAAGAGATTTGAATGGTATACTGGAAAGACCCAAGTATCCAGATTGACTGCAGGCACATAGCTTGGGGTTAACTAAGCTACTGTATATGACTGTACCCTTAGAGAGGAAGTGGGCCATCATGCACCCAGATGATCGTTAAACAGGCGGAGAATGAGAGTAGTTCAGCCTGGTCCCAGACCTACATATGCCTTAACCATATGTGACAGCAGCTCGTGACGTTAGAATTATAAGGTTCTATCTCCATTTTTGTCAAAATTTAGTTTTTTACATAATCTGATCCATTAGGTGTTTATTAATGCCTGTGTGGTGTTATTTTTAAAATGTTGACATTTTTGAGTTAGTAATTCATAAAATACAAAGGTTCCATCTCACAAAACATAATGGAATGTAAAAACTTTGACGCTCAATATCTCTGAACTACCCTAAACGGAGATAGAACCTTATCATTCTAAACGGAGATAGAACCTTATCATTCTAAACGGAGATAGAACCTTATCATTCTAAACGGAGATAGAACCTTATCATTCTAACGTCACGACCTGCCTTAACCATGTGACAGCAGCTGGTGAAACCGGTCACCGACAGTCACCAACCGACGGAACCGTTAGGTTAGGGTTCAAAATGTCAATACAATTCACAAGTTGTTGAAAATCAACGACACACTTCGCTAGTCAAGCCAAAAAACATTGCAATGCAATGGATTCGGTGAGTAATCCCCCACTACCACCTAGTTAGTGTAGAGTAGTGGAGGATTAACTCACTGAATCCATTGCATTGCACACTTCGGTTGCTGTCACATATGACGAGGAGAGTTAAGAGCAGATCCAGATCTGGGACTTGGCTAGTAAATGGTAAATGGACTGACTTATATAGCGCCTTATTCCAAAGCGCTTTACAGCGGCCTCTCATTCACACATTCACACACACACCAATGGCGGCAAGCTACCATGCAAGGCACCAGCCCGCTCATTTGGAGCAATTTGGGGTTCTTGCCCAAGGACACTTCGACATGTGGCCAGCCGGGGCTCGAACCGCCGATCTGCCAACCTTGCGATCATTAGACGGCGGCTCTACCTCCTGAGACACAGCCGCCCCTGACGTAGTAGCATGAGACTGTGGCCCAGGCTAGAATACCAGCATGGAGCAGAGGCGTGTAGAGCTGTGGGGGCTGGGTGGAGGAAGGCTGGGGGGGGGGGGGGGGGGGGGGTGAAGGAAGGCGGTCAACGTGTCTCTCTGCACGTGTGTCAAATACCTCCAGGGTAATGAACTTCAAACCCTCTTCCTCCCGGAAAACCCAAAGTGGAGGAGAAAATCCAATTAAAAAGTTACCCTCTTCCTCTCCTCTCCTCTTCTCCCCTCCCCTCCCTCCCTCTCCCTTTTCCCCTCCTCCTCCGCCACCCCCCCCCCCCCACTCCCTTCGTCTCGCTTCCCCTACCTCTCTCTCTACTCTCCTCTCCTGTCCTCTCCTCTTCCCTCCTCCTCTCCCCTCTCCTACCTTCCTCTCCCCTCCCCTCCCCTCTACTTCCCTCTCCTCTTCTTCCCTCCCCTGTCTTCCTCTCTCCTCCCCTTCCCTCTCCCTCTCCTCCCCTCTTCTCCTCTCTTCTCCCCTGCCCTCACCTCTAACATGGTGATCGTCACGGCCTCTCGTTGCGTCCTTGGACTCCACTTTAGAGAAGGATACGGACCGATCTGATTTCTCTACAAGATAAAGACTAAGACGCTGGCTCAAGACACAGGGAACGCAATCCAAATGTGACTTCAGGTAATGAGAGCATGCAGTCATCTTTCCAGACAGAACTTACGTTGTTATGTTACTATCCCTCTTAGCAGATAAAAAAAAAACAAGCAAGCCAGATTATATTTATCTCTCTCATATCTTTTCTCATAAGATGAAGTAAAGTGATTAAGACCGGAGCATGAAATAAGCGTCGGAGCCAAAGTCGCTATCACACGAGAATCTACGAGTCCTTGGGGAGCCTGTGTTCGATTAGAGGGACTTAAACAGACTACAGGAAACAATTAAAGTGAATCCAGCAAGAATAACTTAGCACATCTGCGTTAAGCCCCCAATGACAGTGAGAGAATGCTTTCCATCTCCCCTCCTCATGACAGAAATCGCTGAGTCCAGCAAATTTCCCCCCAAACACAAAGGCCCACCACTGCTTTCCCATAGTCCTCTAGTCACAGGAGGTAAACAACTACCACATGTTGTCTTGTCTTTATTCACTCTATTAGGAATAACTCTGAGATTTCTTTACAGTTAGAAAATGTTTAACTTTCTGCCTAATATTGTTTACTGCATACTGGATGGAATCCCTGTACTCCCACTCTGAAATGGATATAGCTTAGGCCCCCAGTGTGTGTGTGTGTGTGTGTGTGTGTGTGTGTGTGTGTGTGTGTGTGTGTGCGTGCTTCGTCTTAACCCAAAGACTAACAATAGCGACAGAGGAAGAGAGACATCATTCTGGACGGATGCTAAGAGACCTGACCGCTTG
>NC_137687.1:3227734-3235234 GCF_963989245.1 Nansenia antarctica
CCCTCTTCAGGCCCTGCCTATGGAGTTGCGAAGGCTAAAGAGAGACACAGGATGGAAGCGGTAACCTCTCTTCCTTCCTCTGAGACAGACAGCCGACGCTGCTGCTGCTCTCTGCTATTAATTAAAACATGAAAACAGCAGATTAATATGCAGACAGCCTTTTGTCTCAGCCACATCTGATCCCCATCAGGGAGAGAGAGGCGTGCTGGGTGATGACCCTGATGACCTCTCTCCACTCAGCACCATGTCTGAGGAGGGACATGGAGTGTGTGTGTGTGTGTGTGTGTGTGTGTGTGTGTGTGTGTGTGTGTGTGTGCGTGCACACATGTACACAACTGCGTACACACACACACACACACACACAGTTTGTTTGTTTTTGGTTCCGCAGCCTCCCAGCTCTCCAATCATCACAAAGCCTAGCTACTGCATCCCTCTCCTGACTGGCTGATTAAACAGTTGGCAGACATGCGCTCTAACGCTCCCGGTGGTGAGACAGACAGGGTATCCTGGTTTGTATTTCCTCTTGTCCAATTTGTCATTTTTAGCAGATAATTGATCATGTATTACAGTTTTGTACGATTGCTAACTCACCATGTTCAATACTGAAACCACAGTTTCACAACTCTTCATACAGTCAGCAGAGCAGAAACCCATGTGAACAAAACTGTGACTCTTTCTCTGTGATTTGTGCATTGCTTTCATACAGAATGCATTCAATGACTACGTTCTCCAAATGCCATAACACTTCTCTCATTCAAACTCCCCCACTTGCAAAATACTATGTATTTGCAACACATTTTTTCATTGCTAACATACTGTGTTCAAAACTCTGAAGAACACGTTCAAAACTGAATTATTTGGTGCAATTTTGCAGTAATCATATTCCTATCATATATGACAGAAAGCTCGCAATAAACAGTTTTTTTGCACAGTGTTTGAGTGTGCAGATGCTGTTATTTTGCACTCTATTGATACTCTTCAGTTCCAGAACCTCAGCAAAGTCTGATAAGGGATGAGCGGTGGTATTTTCACTATTTGCAGTAATCATATTGAAATGTCTAGAAAATATTACAGTAGCAGAATATATACAATGAAATGAAATAGACTAGATGCATTGCCAGGGAAGACATTAGATGTGACCAGATGCAGACCAGAGGGTGGACCAAAATCCTCAGGAGTGAGACATTTTTGGTGTGATTGCTATTGTATTGTAGCCCTGGAATTTCTGTTTTTCTTTTTTATTTGAACTTTGCATCTTCCACTTTATTTTTCACTTTTCATTTTACACAGGTAAATGTAGTGTACTTTGAAGTAAATGTACCGTAACTTACTTTCTGCAAAGTTACTGAAAAATAAGGATAAAACATAGAATATAAAGGATAGAAGCAAAAGATAGAATAAAGGATAGAAGCAAATTGTGGCATTTCTGATTCATTCTTGTTGCCTAATACTTTACAGTTTTACAGTCAACTATTCTGTCTATGAATACTATAAATCAAACCATTTTTATAATGAAATATTCATTCTTGTGAAAATCATTCAAACTATGTAATGCTCCCTGTTGTTAGTATTTTGTAAGTCAGAATGTTATGAATGACAGTGTATGCTTCTGAGTGAACATTGTTGACAGTGTGTGGTTGAACGAGCTTCTTTTGAGACATGAATGAAGTCATTGGCCAACATGAGTGTTACGAATGCAGACTGTATGAAGAGTTGTGAAACTGTGGTTTCAGTATTGAACATGGTGAGTTAGCAATCGTAAAAAAAAACTGTATTGCCTCTTTATTCAGTGCTTTTTAATAGACGTTCGTTGTTCTAAATGGCCATTAAACTGTCATCTACAGTATTCATTACACAGAAATGAAAGGGTCGGTTAACATTCAATTCATGTTCACAATTAGGGATTTAAACAGTACTACAAGGTTGTCTGTTCTGTCTTGGAAAAATGTTTCCATACGTGAGGTCAGCACAGATTGTGTGGAGCTCTTTCATCCAGGTAGAGGTTAATACTCACTATGATGTTTCAGGTGACATGGACCAGCATCGAGGGGACAAAGGTGGGTTTGTTTAATGCATGACACTGGTACCCACGCAGCACATGGTAAATGGTAAATGAAATGGACTGCACTTACATAGCGCCTTTTTTGCTGCTCCAAAGCTGCTCCAAAGCGCTTTACAACGGCCTCTCATTCACCCATTCACACACCAATGGCGGCAAGCTGCCATGCAAGGCGCCGGCCCGCTCACTGGGAGCAATTTGGGGTTCAGTGTCTTGCCCAAGGACACCTCGACATGTGGCCAGCCGGGGCTCGAACCGCTGATTTGCCAACCTTGAGATCATTAGACAGCGGCTCCTCTACCTCCTGCGCCACAGCCGCCCCCCCCTATGTGGAACTCTAGCCCTCTTAAAGGAATGTGCTACTCATACATGTAGTAATGTTGATGTTGATCTCTTTTCTGGAGCAAATCTGGATATGTCATTTGTTCATCATGATGACATTTAAATCGAATTTTCCACTTTCCAGGAAAGAATCAAAGAGGCTGGAATGTTTCTATTGTGTGTGTGTGTGTGTGTGTGTGTGTGTGTGTGTGTGTGTGTGTCTGTGTGTGTGTGTCTGTGTGTGTGTCTGTGTGTGTGTGTGTGTGTGTGTGCGTGTCTGTGTGTGTGTGTGTGTGTGTGTGTGTGTGTGTGTGTGTATGTGTTTGTGTGTGTGTCAGGCAGCTGGCGGAGAGAGAGAGAGAGAGAGAGAGAGAGAGAGAGAGAGAGAGAGAGAGAGAGAGAGAGAGAGAGAGAGAGAGAGAGAGAGAGAGAGAGAGAGAGAGAGAGAGAGAGAGAGAGAGAGAGAGAGTGAGCTCTGGCCTCCTGGGGCCTAGTGCACACAAACACGTGGCTGTCGTAAAGCACCTCCACTGACGGGACCGACTCGTACACCTACAGGAAATCCTGTATTTATTGAGAAGGATCTACATCACGTCTGATTACAGCGACTAAGTGGACAGATTGATTATTTGACTCTCACTCACTGTGAGCTCACTCTCGCCTCGGGGCCAAGTGCTCTCTCAGAGGTGAGTCTGACAGCTGGAGGGCTGGAGCTGGTCCCTTTAGCCTCACTACCCCCACTCATACTAACTCACAACCACTGGTGTAGTCTAGTTTTTTCTAGTGGGTATACTGTGATTTTTCCCTCCCAGCCTCATATCGTTCATTTCGGAACGCCATAAAATTAAATCTGCGCTCCCTGTCTAACGTTATATAGTATATCTAACATTACATGTTATAAGGCTGATCTGTGCATGATAGTGCTGCATTTTGACATATTTCATGTCGCATCACCCCCCGTTGATGGTATATGGCGCTATAGTCAGTCCCAATGGTCGAAAAGCCAAGTGCTTCGTAACACAGACGGGGTGGATTTTATGAATGAAAGTGTGAAAGTTCTGTCACAAAACGCTGTTACGTATCCTTGCACATTTATTTATTTATTTATTTATTTCCAGATTTTATCCCTTTTTCACCCAATTTGGTATCCAATTGAACCCAACCTAGCATCCAATTATCCCCTGCCTATTGCGTAGGATCCGCCGCACGACCCCGTGGCCGGCAGCCCCAGAGGAGATAGCCAGGCAGACTAGCTGACTGGCTCCTCGAGCCCAGCACCGTTATTCCGGCACCCCGGGGGCGCTGTTGCGCGACGGATCCTTGTCCGGAAATATTCCTATACCGCCCTCGGGAGCGGCCGCTCAATATGCCGCTCCCTGTGTGTGCCCCGGCCATATCCGGGTCTGGCGAGCTGGGATTCGATCCCAGTCCCCGGTGGGCAGCTTGCACTAGTGGCTAGTGCTTAGACCGCTACACCACCGCGGGGCACATCCTTGCACATTTTTAAGTGGGTATACGGAAATCCTTGGACTTTCCTAGTGGGTATACTGCGTAGTCCTGCGTATTACGTAGACTACACCACTGCTCACTACCCCCACTCATACTAACTCACAGCATAGCTACATACATATACATACTTTACATATATCATACGGCACACTGATGTCAACAGTATGGCCGTTGAATGTCTCCATACCTATACTTGTGACAATAACGCCTTCACTTCTACTTGTCGTGACGTTAGAATGATACGGTTCTATCTCCATTTTGGTCAAAATTGAGTTTTTTTACATAATCTGATCCATTAGGTGTTTATTAATGCCTGTGTGGTGTTATTTGTAAAATGTTGACATTTTTGAGTTAGTAATTCATAAAATACAAAGGTTCCATCTCACAAAACATAATGGAATGTAAAAACTTTGACGCTCAATATCTCTGAACTACCCTAAACGGAGATAGAACCTTATCATTCTAAGATCACGTTGTGACATCACTGAAGGGTAAAAACTAAAGGATTACATCCCGTCTAACCTCCCCCCGCAGGGTCTAGAAGTGAGTGATCAGTCCTACTTCACTGCACCATGTCTCTCTTGTAAAAAAATAGATTTCATCTCAATGCGGCTAACCGTAAATGAAGGTTCAGTTAAAGGAGATGTCAAGCCGGTTCAGTGACAGGTACAACTATGCAACCAGAAGAGGGAATACAGACTTTATTTTACCTAAATTCCGAACAGCAATGGGTACTAAAACGTTTTTATTTACAGCAGCTTCAGAATGGAACAAGCTTCCAGTTTTCCTAAAAAGCTTAGAGGGAGAGGTAAGCTTTAAACGTGCAACAAAGAACTGGCTAGCCAGTGAACTGACAGAGTAGAAACACGTCATAGGTAGGGAGTGCAGGGAATTTGTGTAACTAAACTAATGTTTGTTTTTTATGGTTTTTATCATGTTCTGTACATTTGTTTTATGGTAACTGTCTGTCCTATCCTCAATCAGGGACCATGATGGAAATAAGTGCTTGCGCTTTATCATGTGTTTTTATCCCTTGGAAACTGTCTTTTTAATTCCACAATAAATCTGTCGTGGATATAATTGATTCTTAATAGATTTAGTAGAACTTACAAAGCACAAAGAGCTTAGATCAATTGTCTCCAAAGAGGCCTTTTATTAAGCCAAGTTACACGAGCGCAGAGAGAAATGAGCAGACCAATAAGCAATAAGCAATAAGCACCTGTCCTTGGTCATGAGGTCACTATTCTTGGGAACCAATCATATTATACACATCTGTGATTACACAAGTCATGGGCCCTCCTGTCCACAGTCAGAATGATTCACTGCGCCACAGATCTTGGCCCATCCCTTACAGGAAGGAAATGGGCCTACCTTGAGTGCTAGATTCCCCAAACTGTAGAGCGACTTACATTTCTCAGTATAACATGATATAAAACCACTACAAATCAAATCAAATCAAATCAAAAGACGTACCTGTCAAGAAGCCATTGGAGGGGCACCAATAGGGCACATCGTAACATTTTCGCCACTCAAAAGGGCATTTTTGCCACTCAAAAGGGCACTTAAGCGAGACGTTTTTCAACCGTGGGGGCACCAGGAGGGGCGGTCGCCCCCCCTGCCCCCCCCCTGAGTCCGCCAGTGCATCTCAATGAGGCTAACCGTAAATGAAGGTTCAGTTAGATGAGACGTACCTGTGTGTGTGTGTGTGTGTGTGTGTGTGTGTACCTGTGCACTCGTGCTGCAGGCCCTTGCCGTAGTGGCCCTTCTCACAGATGCAGTCGTACTGGCCCGTGTGCGTCCCACACTTGCAGCTCGCCATCAGGTCACAGCAGTCCTGCCCGGCCTCACACAGCAGCGAGCAGCGGGACAGGTCCTCCTGGATGTAGCTCCCCGTGGGAAGGTCTGAGGAGACAGGTGTAAAGTTGTTTGTTGTAATTAGTGATTGGTCTCTTTCTATGGGAAAAGAACAAGGAGCACAATTGGGGCTATTTTCTTTTGTAGCATCATGGGAGATTTTCCTCGCTTCACTGAACAATTGAACGCTTTTGTAGTCAACTAGAAGACTTCCGTCCTGTGTGAGGAGAGGTTGAATACAATGAACAGCATATCTGATATCAGCACACATCAATACACCTGGGAACCTCTGAACTGTTAAGTTTCACATAATCTAGAGTTCTACAGTTCTAGAGTTCTAGAAAAAAAACGTAAATATTGTTGTTTAAAATCAATGATACATTCAATGATACATTCGCCAGTCAAGCCAAAACATTGCAATGCCAATGGATTCGGTGAGTAATCCCCTACTACTCTACACTAACTAGGTAGTAGTGGGGATTATACTCACCGAATCCAATGCATTGCAGTATTTTGCCTTGACTAGCGAGTGTGTCATTGATTTCCAACAACGTTGACATTTTATTTACATTTTCAGAATAAAAGTCTGATTGCTAGCTAACTTGTTCCCGGTTTCACCAGCTGCTGTCATGTCCGTATGTATAGAAATGTCACTTAGAGAAATGAAAAGTTCCATTGATTATGAATGACAACCTTTTAATGCTATACACGGTATAACACAACAGGCACCTGGTTCAAAACATTGGTGGGACTGTACTGATGAATCACTCACTGGAACATGGCAGGGCTACTAGCAGCACACAGAGCAGTATTCTAGTGTGCTGCATATTTGACTGTATACATAAGTCATATTGAATCATGTGGAAATTCAACCTTTATGAAGACAGACCCCGATATGGCTGTCTGCTTGATTAATAGAACATAAGAAAGAGAATTGGCAGAGTCGTCTCTCTCTCTGAGGAGGATCCACACAAAGGCTATTGTGATCCAGATGTTGGCTTGGAGCTGGAGGCTGGAGAGCATGTCTGGTGTTTTAACTGAGGTGGGGACTGAGGTTGGGACCGGGGTTGTGGTTGGAGGTGAGGTTGTGGTTGGGGGTGAGGTTGGGACTGGGGTTGTGGTTGGGGGTGAGGTTGGGACTGGGGTTGTGGTTGGGGGTGAGGTTGGGGGTGAGGTTGGGACTGGGGTTGTGGTTGGGGGTGAGATTGGGACTGGGGTTGTGGTTGGGGGTGAGATTGGGACTGGGGTTGTGGTTGGGGGTGAGATTGGGACTGGGGTTGTGATTGGGGCTGGGGTTGTGGTTGGGGGTGAGGTTGGGACTGGGGTTGTGGTTGGGGGTGAGATTGAGGTTGGGGGTGAGGTTGGGGTTGGGGCTGGGGCCGAGGTTGGGGCTGGGGTTGTGGTTGGGGCTGGGGTTGTGGTTGGGGGTGAGGTTGGGACTGGGGTTGTGGTTGGGACTACGGCTGCGGTTGTGGTTGGGGTTGTAAATGAGGTTGGGGTTGGAGATGGGTCAGGAGCCGGGGTTTGATCTGGTGTTCGAGGCGGGACCAGAACAAGAGCATGGGGCTGAAGCTGGGTCGAGGCTGAGGGGAGGGAGTGGAGCTGAGACACAGGGCAGACCTGATAACACACAGCCCTGATAACACACACACACACACAGACCTGATAACACACACAGCCCTGATAACACACAGCCCTGATAACACACAGCCCTGGCTCACACTCTGACAGCCATAACCCCTCTGTCTGACCGTGCT
>NC_137687.1:3247734-3250234 GCF_963989245.1 Nansenia antarctica
ACATTTAAACCCAGGCACTCAAAACCCACCTCTTCAAGCTCGCCTTCACCAATTAACCCTCTCCCCCTCTCCCCCTTCCCATGTGTCCCCAGCACTACCTCAATTAGGCCCCTATACTTTCTTCTATTTACCTTTTGTTTCTACTCGATCTTTTCGGTTTGTAAAGCGTCTTTGAGTGTCTAGAAAAGCGCTATATAAGTCTAATTGTATTATTATTATTATTATTATTATTATTATTATTATTATTATTATTATCTTTAGATGGGGCTCACCCGGGCTATATTTCTGGCTTCTGGAGGGGTGTCCAGAAATATAGCCCGGGTGAGCCCCTCAACCAGGTCTCGGGGTGGTAAAAGGGTAGCCCCTCGGCCCCGAGCCTGGTGGAGTGGAGAGGAAAACAACAACCCATACGCCGACGAAGAAGAATCTTTAGATACTTCCTCAGGTGGCGTATCCCTCTGGAGGGTGGATGGAGGAGTATCCCTCAGGAGGGGGGGTGGATGGAGGAGTATCCCTCAGTAGGGGGGGTGGATGGAGCGTCTAATTGGACGTCAGACTACAGGCTGATGACAGTCGGTTCCTCTTCTCAGTCCACACCTCAGTGACCTCTGACCCCGCATTCAGAGCATCACTCTCCGCCAATGATCCTTCTCTCATCACGGCCCCCCCCTAAACTCCCACCGACCCCCTGAGGGCCTCCTCGTATGCTGGGAGTGCCACAACGTGACGTTAGAATATAATAAGGTTCTATCTCCATTTTTGGTAAATATTTAGTTTTTTTACATAATCTGATCCATTAGGTGTTTATTAATGCCTGTGTGGTGTTATTTTTTAAATGTAGAATTTTTTTAGTTAGTAATTAATAAAATACAAAGGTTCCATCCCACCAAACATAATGGAATGTAAAAACTTTGACGCTCAATATCTCTGAACTGCCCTAAACGGAGATAGAACCTTATAATTCTAAACGGAGATAGAACCTTATAATTCTAAACGGAGATAGAACCTTATAATTCTAAACGGAGATAGAACCTTATCATTCTAAACGGAGATAGAACCGTATCATTCTAAGCTCACGACAAGGCTGGTGTGGATTCTAAAATCTCCCAGATTCGGGGTTTCTCTTTGAAGTGATGAGTGGGAGCTGCTGTGCTGAAGGTATTTTAAGTGAAGGGTCTGGTCATACGCACACACACACACACACACACACACACGCACACACACACACACACACACACACACACACACACACACACACACACACACACACTCTCCCCCTCCTATGGGGCTGGTAGTGGTGAGGTTTTACACCACACACTCCCCACCAAGCAGTGGGCTGATTTTTATTGATTACGTTAAGAACGTTTTTTTTATATAGTCTTTCTTTTGCTGCGATCATTAAACAGAGAACCTGGTCTCGGGGGGACAATGAGCCGTTCAAGCGAAACACAAGAAAGAAACCCGAGGAGGACCTGTAACATCGACACTGGCCGTCTGAAATTACAAGCACGCAATTCCGAAAATGCCTAGGGGGGTTTTTCAGGCTTGGCTGCTGTTTTGCGTTTCATAGATTTTCTGAAGCTAGATTGAAGCTCTCCGTTTTCATACGCTTAGCTCATAACCAAACGCCTCATTTTTTTCAAGGGAGGAGAAAAAAGGAGTGTGTGTTTGTTTGTTATTGCATCCCCTAGAATTAAAGTAGCAATTGAATAATTCCTTTTGGGCCCCAGTCAGTGGTATGCTGAGATTTCCCTGTGGTCCGAGGGTATACGTACAGTTTAGCCTGAGAGATCTGTTTGGCAACGTCTCCTAAAACTATGAGACAATGAGCCTCTGACGCATTTAAGAGAGGGGAGAACAAGGAACAAGAAAAGGCCAAAAGCCCCAAAATATGTTAATCAAATAATTGTATAAACACACATAATGAGTGTTAACACTTACACAAACTTACACATAACCAAACCACCCCACTTCCTTACTTAAATACTCAAACACACTAGGGCACTTAAACAAGCACGTCACTGATAGAGAATGAGAAGTATTGACCACAACCGTTCACGACCACACAAACCACACCGGGTCAACACCACAGATGGGCTGGGGGAGAGAGATTGAACCACTGTGGTCCGGTAACGTGAAAGTTCTGGATTCTGGGACTTGTTTTCCATCTCTAGTATACAAAGACAGGGCTGTTTTCACTGGACCCAGTAACTGGTGTGTGTGTGTGTGTGTGTGTGTGTGTGTGTGTTGACACACTGGCTGTGGCAGACAGAGGGCTGGCTTAACCACAGCTAGCCATGTGCCACACAGACAACCATCCAAACCATGCACATGTACAAATATGCAAACACACACACACACAGACACAGACACAGACACACACACTGACACAGACACAGACACAGACACACACACACACACACACACACACACACACACACAGTAGTCATGGACCATAGAAAAATGAAGAAAAGCAGACAGTCAGACAGACAGGGGGGGG
>NC_137687.1:3267734-3270234 GCF_963989245.1 Nansenia antarctica
TCTGAAAAACAGATTAATGGGGGGGCCAGGACAGACACACGTTACAAACACATTTGAGATGTGCTACAGAATTTTGTTTTTCTCCGATTTCCTGGACATATTGTTCCTGGACTGCATGACGTTTCTCTCGGCATGGTAAACACATGGCTCGAGTTACCCTACCAATCCAGTCCCTACATACTACATGTTCTATTACACGCCCTCTTTCTTTCTTTCTCCTCAGTCCCTCTCTCTCTCTCTCTCAAATTCTTCCCCTCACATGATTCTCACTCATTCCTCCTCTTAACCCTTGTCTTACCTCTAACCCTCTCCCCACCTCTCTTCCTCCTCCCTCTATCCTCCCTCGATCTCCCCCCTCCTGTCACAAGCCCCCTTTTGGTTGTGCAACTTCTCAGTAAAGACCCCAGTCTCACTTGCATTCCATGCATGGTACACGTGTTATAACCCCATGTGGAAGAACAGAGAGAGGCGTGAAAGTGTCCCACCCCTCCTCCTCCGCCCCCAGCCTCCTCTCCTCCTCCACGACCCCCTTCCCTGACTATTACCTCATCACAGTCCAGGTGGAACTAAACAGTGGAACACTTACTTAACTCTCTCTCTCCCCACTGATCTCTATGACTCACTAACAATGGACAACAACATCCCTTTCATCACATCAATCAGAGATGGACGGATCATGGAATCATAGAAATTGCAATACTGAAAGATGACGGCTGTTCGATAATATTAGTTGGAGATTTATCCTTAGAAAGGCTCTTATTATTAAAAGGGTTGACAATGAAAACATTCTCCTTTATTCTCCCATAATTACTATATTTGATAAGGGGGGGATCATTTCTTCAATGTTAATGATACTGTTATATTCCTTTTTCTTTTGTTAGATCTTTTCCATCTGCTGTAGAGTACTGGTGCACTGCTGACCAACTATTATTGTCATAATAGGACAGATGAAGTTCTATTGTATTGAGTTGTCTGGCTTTGGTAGAGACATTGTGACGTTAGAATTAAAAGGTTCTATCTCCATTTTTGTCAAAATCTAGTTTTTTACATAATCTGATCCATTAGGTGTTTATTAATGCCTGTGTGGTGTTATTTTTAAAATGTTGAAATTTTTCAGTTAGTAATTCATCAAATACAAAGGTTCCATCTCACAAAACATAATGGAATGTAAAAATGTTGACGCTCAACATCTCTGAACTGCCCTAAACGGAGATAGAACCTTATCATTCTAAACGGAGATAGAACCTTATCATTCTAAACGGAGATAGAACCTTCTCATTCTAAACGGAGATAGAACCTTCTCATTCTAAGCTCACGACATGGTGGTATTGTGTTGGAGCCTCTCTGTAGTGGATCTGACGGCCTGTTAGAGTGAGTAACCCTCAGGTCTGGCTTGGCCCCACAGCCATTATCCCTGTGTTTGCATGTTATTGTTCCAATTTTCCAGCCACTGAGCAGCAAACGGCCTGAGAAGGCCTGGTTACTCATTAACCCTTTATCTGTACAATCTCCCTGCTTTCACTGCCCTTCTATAACCTACAGGGGCAGGACAGGAGAGTGTGTGTGTGTGTGTGTGTGTGTGTGTGTGTGTGTGTGTGTGTGTGTGCGTGTGTATGTCTGAATCCCATCTGTCCGTGTGTGTGTGTGTGTGTGTGTGTGTGTGTGTGTGTGTGAGTGTGTGTGTGTGTGTGTGTGCGTGTGTATGTCTGAATCCCATCTGTCCGTGTGTGTGTGTGTGTGTGTGTGTGTGTATGCGTGTGTGTGTGTGTGTGCGTGCAAGTGTGTGTGTGCGTGTGTGTGTGTGTGTGTGTGTGTGTGTGTGTGTGTGTGTGTGTGTGTGTGTGTGTGGAGATGCTGTTTTACAGAGATTAAAGTCACAAGTTTGCTGAGTCAGTACATCTCGCGTCTCTGGGGTTTAAGCCCAGGTCAGGAGGACAGACACTCCTCTCCTCCATCCTTCTATGTTTCTCTGGTCACTTTGACCTCTTCTCTGTCCACCACCCAAACCACTTTCATTTCATCATGTGTGCCTGAGTCTATGATTCAGTGCCTCAGTTACAATATTTTGTGGTTTATTCTTTTTTTCAGTGGAATCAAATATCTACCAACTTGCCATTTGAATGAATCGAATTCCTCTTCCGAATTCGAATTCCTCTTCCACACGTCCATGATTTTTACAGAAAACATATATCTGTTTCTCTTATAATCCTTGCTGTTGTACCCTCTCCACCCCCCACTCCCCCCTTTGACTTTGACTTCTCCATCCACCACCACCCAAACCACTTTCATTTCATCATTTGCCTGAGTCTATGATTCAGTGCCTCAGTTACAATATTTTGTGGTTTATTCTTTTTTTCAGTGGAATCAAATATCTACCAACTTGCCATGTGTCGAATTCCTCTTATATCAACACTTTATTAGTCTTCCATGATTTTACAGAAAACATATATCTGTTTCTCTTATAATCCTTTCTGTTGTACCCCCCCCCCTCCCTCCCCAT
>NC_137687.1:3277734-3285234 GCF_963989245.1 Nansenia antarctica
AGGTACCTTTCCCTTATTGCATGTAGGCCTACATTGTCTAGTTTCACAACCAGCCTATGAGAAGTGAGAAGAGAGGGACTAGTGTTAGCTAGTGGGGCTGGCCTGGTTGGGAGAGTCAGGGTCATTAGGATGGTCAGTGAGGAGGGCCGTGGTGGGGGTGGGCGATGGTGGTGGTGGGTCGGTCGGTCGATTACATGTGCTGGACCACGATGAAAGAGATTGTGACGTGAAGAGAAGGGGGAGCTCATCAGAGCAATGCAATCAGGAGGGCTCAGAGTCTTAGAGAGAGAGAGAGAGAGAGAGAGAGAGAGAGAGAGAGAGAGAGAGAGAGAGAGAGAGAGAGAGAGAGAGAGAGAGTCAGTCAGTCAGGCTTGGTACGGAGGATTCCAGCTCTTTTCATTCTTCACCTCTTTCCGTCCCTTGGAGCCTATTAAGCTCAAAGTTGTGCTGTAATAAGAAATGCTGATGGCGGGGGCGGGGGCCGCCCACGGGCTTCCTGGAGCCGGGCCAAGCAGCAGGTTGTCTGAGCCCGGCTGGGTGTTTGCAGAGGGATTTGATACAGAGAGGAAGTGAGGAAGTAAAAAAAAAAAGCTTAATCGTGTGATTCTATCTTTAATACTAGCGAGTATGTTGGATGTTGGATGCAGCCACACACACACTGCTGTTTGTTACATTTTCACATTTTTGGCATTTAGCAGATTTAGCCTTATTCCAAAGCGACTTACAATCAATACATTTGAATATTAAGCAGCATGTGAATCATCAATCCACCAGTCGTAGCAGGAAGAGTAATCCAGCTCAGGCCCGGGGCCATTGATAGAAGGAAAAACCTTCTTCTGTTTGTACTAGTGAACTGGATCAGCTGTACATGACTGGCTATAACGGTCTGTCGGTAGCGTTACATAGCCGCTTTGCACCATCGGTAGTATAGAACAGGGGAGGCTGATGGAGGTTGAAAATCGGAGGACGGGCTCATTGTAATGTAAATGCATCATGCATGTAATGAAAAATTAGGAATGGTATCATCAAACACACTAGTAGATCTAGTTTACAGACAGTCCAGGGTGATTTAACTGTAACAGAAAGGTAAGAGTTACCTTGTTGTTCCTGTAAGTGACAGCAGCTTGGTGAAAGCAGGAACGTCACTTAAGTCCAAATGTTTCTGAAAAATGTAAATCGATTTCAACAACGTCGGTTGTTGATCGGTTGCCGACTTGTTCCCACTACTTTCACCAGCTGCTGTCACATACAGTATTTACCTGGAAAACATAACACCGTAGGGGCAAAATAGTCCACAGGATGACTTAGTTAACCTCTCATCATGAAAGTAGAACATCTGCAGGTGTGGCGCAGAGGGAGCGAGCTATCCGGGTGGTAGAGGAAGAGGGAGAAGAGGAAGAGGAAGAGAGAGGAAGAGGGAAAGCTCCAGTGCTGGGACAGCGTGTCAGGGACGGTCACCTCTGGAATAGTTCACACAAAGGGGAAGAAGGAGGACAGTCAGAACAGGAAACGTGGGTCTGTGTTTGTGAGTTCCACATGAGTCAGCATCTCTCTGTTTCACACTCACACACACACACGCACACGCACACACACACACACACACACACACACACACGCACACGCACACGCACACACATACAAACACACACGCAGGATAGGGTTGTCAACATAAGGGATAGACCAGTCTAAACCAGTCTCACCAGTAACAGCAGAGCTTAAATCTGAAAACCATCAGTTTTCCTTCTCAATTGGATATACTAGTCACACACAAGACTAAGACATGTGGCTGATATTCTCACAGGTTGTAATACATTCTAAATGTTGTCACATGGTTCAGTCATCATATAGCTGGTGGTCACCATCTATTTAGTCACTATTTATATGTAATGTCTTTACCTTTCCCCCACAAAGTTACATAAGTCCACCACTGCATACTTGATGCATATGGAACATTTTAAGTATTGTGGTATACGCCTTAAGGGTTGGCGTCTTCTTGTGCTTTTAATAACTACCAGCTACAGTTTAGGATATACCATAGAACGGAATATACAGTACACACACGGAAATTCCGATTCTGAATTCTGATTCTGATTCTGAAATGTTGCAACCCTTCTGTCTTCTAAAGTGTTTAAAATGAACAGCCACCTTTTGGTGCAGTCAGCTTTTGAGACATGCACATAATACTGTATGTAATCTCCTAAGGAATGTCGCAGGGAAAAAGAACATACATGTGTGCCAGAGGATGCATGTTGTGTGCACGAGTGTTGCAGTTCCATGTACCATAATTCTTACACACTCACAGACAAACCATTAAAACTCTCCAATCCCCCAGCAGACCTATCTATACCTTTGACTTTTGTACTGTACGTAAAACAAATCCCCTCCACCCCCCAGCCCCCCTCCCCTCCCCCACCTTTGGCCCCCTATCCTTATTCACGCTCTGTTTCCGTGGTAGTCAGTCAGCTGAATCTCATTGGTTTGGTACCTTTTGACCTTTGACCTTCACTTGCTTCGTCAGATCTGTCAGATGCAAGTAGAGTGAACATGTCATCTGAATAAGGTCTTACGGTACATGCCTGGCGGTCTCTTTCATGTCCAACCTGCCTCCCAACCCCCCTGTACTTCGCCCTCCCCGGCTCCTCTGTAAACCGCCTGACAGCCTGACGGTTATGGAGGGTGTCAGGGCATTGTTCAGATGTAGGGCCCCCCCCCAACCCCCTCGCTCGCCCCCCCACTGCCTCCCTCCCTCCCTCCCTCCCTCCCTCCCTCCTCTCATCCCTCTTTGCACTCTGTAACCCCTCTCTCTCCCCCTCTCTCCCCCCCTCTCTCTCTCACTCTCTCTCTCTCTCTCTCTCTCTCTCTCACTGTCTCCTCATACTCGGTGCTAAGTCAGCGCATTGCGCTTCCAGTCTGTCTGCTGGCATGGCGGGCAAATTATTGTAAAAACTACATTCTCCTCCCCTCTTTGTCTCTCTCTCTCTCTCTCTCTCTCTCTCTCTCTCTCTCTTTCTCTCTCCCTCTCTCTCCTCTGTCCCCTTTCGGTATCAGTCCCTCTCTTTGAGCATTCCCACCCTCCCCCTCTTCTTTTCCTCATCTCATCCCCCCTTCTTCTTTCACTTTAACTTCAACTCCCTTTGCTTTCAGTTTTTTGGAAAATGTGTAAAAAAGTTCAATTGGCAGCAAAGCTGTCTCCTCCTCCCCTGGATCTGAAGGTGCTCCACCTGTCTCTCTCTGATGAGTTCAGGGCCGGTCCTAGGCATGGGTGAACTAGGCGGTCGTCTAGGGCGCCAAATGCCTGGAGGGTGCCAAATTCCCCCAAAGTTTTTTTTTTTTTTACATTTAAATAATTTTGTCTCTATGAAAATATGTCTCAGCCTACTGTCTATTTTTGTCTTGAAACCATTGTTGTCCATATTTTCACTGTTGAATGTGTGGGTGGTGATGAGGCAGTACTGGTGGCTTAATGTGGTGATGGTGGTGGTGGCGCCCCTAAAATTTTGGGGGAGGGGGGGGGGCATCAAATCATATCAAATCATTTAGGGCACCTAAATGCCTAGGACCGGCCCTGGATGAGTTACATTGATTACACTGTCACTGACTCATTCCATGGAGTTGTGTTACAGTACTAATGGTCCCCTCCTCTCCCCTCCTCTCCCCCCCTCCTCTGTGCCTCAGGTAACATCATCGGGTCGGGGATCTTCGTGAGCCCCAAGGGGGTGATGGAGAACGCCAGCTCCGTGGGTCTGGCGCTCATCGTGTGGATCGTCACGGGCATCATCACGGCCATCGGGGCGCTGTGTTACGCAGAGCTGGGCGTCACCATCCCCAAGTCTGGCGGAGACTACGCCTACGTCAAAGACATCTTCGGTGGACTGGCAGGGTGAGTGTGTGTCTGGGGGGGTGTTGGAGGGGCTCATATTTAACACTAGAACAGCCATGAGGGGTCATTTTGACCCCTGTGAGTAAAGAAAACTTGTTATATCTTTATACTCTATCAAATTTCAGGACCCTCCTTTCATGACTTTTCCTAGATATGTGCGTTCTAACACCCAGTATCCTTACATTTTCTAAATCACATCAGGATAAGCTAATATAAAGCTATTTTGCCGTTTTTCTGTGGAGGAAGCAGGCTAATTTACAAGCGGCCAACTAGTGGTCGTTGTGTGTAAATAGCAGCGTAGCATTGTAAAGAGGGCTGAGCATTGTAAAGAGGGGCGGCTCTTATAGTAGGTAAAAAAGGCACGGCTGTTCTAGTGTTAATACAAAGGTATGACTACAATCATTGTGGTGATGCTACTACTATGGTGTAGCAGTTTCTAGGCACAGAGGGAGGTTGACACAGAGGAATGGTGCAGAATAATAGTTTTATTTAGTCCAACACCGCTCAGCACCGTCACTGACGTGCTGAGCCAGTCTTTCCCCCACTCCCGCTGTCTCTCCCTTTCGGGACCCGCTATTCCGCTCCTTGGCTGAGCCCTCGCTCTCGCCCCGCTATTCCGCTCCTTGGCTGAGCCCTCGCTCCCGCCCCGCTAGTCCGCTCCTTGGCTGAGCCCTCGCTCCCGCTATTCCGCTCCTTGGCTGAGCCCTCGCTCTCGCCCCGCTATTCCGCTCCTTGGCTGAGCCCTCGCTCCCGCCCCGCTAGTCCGCTCCTTGGCTGAGCCCTCGCTCCCGCCCCGCTAGTCCTCCCTTTCGGGACCCGCTCCGTCCGTCCGGCTCCCTGCACCTCACCCCCTTTCGGGGTCTCGTGCTGGCTCGCCGCGGCTCTCTCTCTCTCGGTCTCTCCGTGTCTCCGTGCGGCAGGTACTTCCTGCCCTACTCATCTCTCGAGGGAACAAACACACACAGGTTAAATAGACCAGTGGAACAATGAGTCTGATCACTGACACCTGTCCGTAATCAGCCCATCATAACGAGCCTGATCACTGACACCTGTCCGTAATCAACCCATCATTCCCCTCCAATGGCAGTCTGGCTCCCTCTGTAGGCCAGAACGCGCCATGTTCCCCACACATCCCCACCGCCAGTTTCGAGGCCGGGGATACAACCGGCCGATAGCCTACTCCCCCCCCCCATCACGGGAGAGGAAGTCGGCCACGACCATCTGCGTCCCCGGCCTGTGAACCACCGTGAAGTTGAAGGGCTGCAACGCGAGGTACCACCGGGTGATCCTCGCGTTGGTGTCCTTCATGCGGTGGAGCCACTGTAGGGGAGCATGGTCGGAGTAGAGGGTGAACGAGCGCCCCAGCAGGTAGTACCGGAGGGCGCCGACCGCCCACCGAATGGCCAGACACTCCTTCTCCACCGTGCTGTACCTGCCCTCCCGCTCCGACAGCTTTCGGCTCAGGTACAGCACCGGACGGTCGAATCCCTCCACCTGCTGGGTCAGCACCGCCCCCAGCCCTCTATCCGACGCGTCTGTCTGCAGAGAAAAAGGAATGTTAAAGTTAGGAGCATACAAGACTGTCTCCCCACAGAGGGCGTTCTTAATCCCATCGAACGCCACTTGGCACCGCTCACTCCATTGGACCGGGTCCGGGGCCCCCTTCCGGGTGAGGTCGGTAAGGGGGCTGGCCAGCTCCGAGAACCCCGGCACAAACTGCCGGTAGTAGCTGGCCAGTCCCAGGAACCGCCTCACGTCCTTCCGGGTCCTTGGCCGCGGGGCGGCGGCGATCGCAGTGGTTTTGTCCACCTGCGGTCGCACCTCCCCACCGCCCAGGATGTACCCCAGATACCGGATCTCCCCCCGCCCGATCACGCACTTCGCCGGGTTCGCCGTCAGCCCCGCCTGCCTCAGCGACTGTAGTACCGCAGCCACCCTCTGCATATGCTGCGGCCAGGTGTCCGCATAGACGACAATGTCATCTACGTACGCCGCAGCATACGCAGAGTGCGGCCGCAGAATACGGTCCATCAGCCGCTGAAACGTGGCCGGGGCCCCAAACAACCCGAACGGAAGCGCGGTGAACTGGAATAACCCCCGCGGGGTAGAGAATGCCGTTTTTTCCCGGGCTGCCGACGATAATGGTATCTGCCAGTACCCCTTCGTGCAATCCAATGTTGTGTAATATTTAGCCGTGCCAAGCCGGTCCAGGAGCTCGTCGACCCGGGGCATAGGGTAGGCATCGAATTTAGACACCGCGTTCACCCGTCTATAGTCCACACAGAACCGTACAGACCCATCGCGCTTTGTCACCAGCACGATGGGGCTGCACCAGTCGCTATGCGACTCCTCGACCACGCCCAGTTTTAGCATAGAGTCTAATTCCCGGCTCACCACGTCTCGTCTGTGAGCCGGCAGCCTGTATGGCCGCGTACGTACCGTAACCCCCGGTGGCGTAACTATCTGATGCTCTATGAGGCGAGTACGACCGGGTATAGGGGAGAACACATCTGCGAACCTATGTTGCAATCGATCAACGTCCGCCCGCTGGTTCGCCGAGAGATGGTCGCCTACGCAGGCCGGGGCGCTAGTACTCGTTTTTGGGACCTCCGGCCCGAACTCATCCTGCTCGGGAAGTAGCGTCACCAGGGAAACAGGGACCACGTCGTTCCATTTTTTTAGTAGGTTGATGTGGTATATTTGCGTGCAATCCCCTCTATCCGACCGCACTACCTCGTAGTCTACATCCCCAATTCGCCGTGTGACCACGAACGGCCCTTGCCACTTGGCGAGTAATTTAGAGCTAGACGTGGGCAGTAATACGAGGACTTTGTCTCCCGGTGCGAAATTGCGTAGTCTAGTCCCTCTGTCGTACAGCCGTTTCTGCCGCTCCTGGGCCTCGAGCAAATGCTCCCGTGACATAACCCCCAGTGCGTGGAGCTTTGCTCGTAGGTCCAGGACGTATTGTATTTCATTCTTACTGTCACTAGACCCTTCCTCCCAGCTTTCTTTAATCAGGTCTAGGACGCCCCGTGGCTTGCGCCCGTATAGGAGCTCAAAGGGGGAAAACCCCGTGGAAGCCTGGGGTACTTCCCGCACTGCGAACAACAGAGGGTCTAACCACTTGTGCCAATTACGACTATCTTCGTGAATGAACTTACGGATCATTGACTTAAGCGTCCGATTGAACCGCTCACACAGCCCGTCGGTAGCTGGGTGGTACACGCTCGTTCGGACCGCCTTAATGTCTAACAACCCGTAAAGTTCCCTAAGTGTTCGTGACATAAAGTTAGTGCCTTGGTCGGTGAGGATCTCTTTCGGGATCCCCACCCGGGAGATGACCTGGAATAACGCCTGTGCTACACTCTTTGCAGAGATAGTACGAAGCGGTATTGCCTCGGGGTATCGAGTCGCGTAGTCTATGAGGACTAACACGAACCGATAGCCCTGTGAGCAACGTTCAAATGGCCCGATTATATCCATCCCAATCCGGTCGAATGGTGCCTCTACCAGGGGAAGGGGGCACAACGGTGCCCTGGGCACGGCCGGGGGATTGACTAATTGGCACTCGCGGCAGGATGCACACCACAGATGCACCTCTGCCCGAATCCCCGGCCAAT
>NC_137687.1:3292734-3307734 GCF_963989245.1 Nansenia antarctica
TTGTCATTGACAACCTTCTCTCTGTTTTTATTGTTCTCTGTGTACATTCTAGTATGTTCTATTGTTGTTGCCCAAGCAACACTGAAAGTCTCAATGGATTGACATAGATAGAAATGATCTAGACTAGGGAAGAGTGTTTCTGTCCAAATCTAACTTTATATTAGCACTATTGTGAGTAGTATATATGTTACGGTACATGTGGGAATACGGTACATGTGGGAAAACTAGGGTTAGGGTTAGGTGCTACGTCGACTTGGTACATGCTGGCATGTCTAACCCTAACCCTAGTCCTAACCCTAACCCTAACCGTAGCACCCTAGCACCTAACCCGAGTTAACCCCACATGTACCGTAACATATATACTGCGTAGTACCTCCCTTTATATAATGTTTGTGTGGTTTAAGTTCACCCACTCCACCTTCCCTATACACATATACACTTACTGACAGCTGTACTCGCAAGGCGAGACTCGTGTACTGCTTGGGGGGGGAACAAGTTTTGAGTTTCAAAAACATGTGTGCATGGTGGGGGGGGGGGGGGGCAGGGGCGGGGTGCAGGCATGGAGTTACTCAGCATGTTGGTCTGCATTCTCAGCTTAGGGAGCTTCAGTTCTCAGAATACAACATGTTCCAGGTGTTTACTTTTCTTATGTCCTTATTCAGCTGGAGCTACATCGGAGTGTTCGGATTCAGATTTCTTTGATTTATTGTTCTGGAGAGGGAATACTTTCCACAGCGCACACCACAGTACACAGGACGACACACATACTGTACTGTATGTAGACAGGCACACATGTAAAGAACACTGAATACATGGATTGTCACATAGATAGATCATGTTGAGTGGGATTCGTGTTGTTTTTTGACATAAGTGGTGGGTGATTTGTTGTATTATAATTAGTATATCTGAGGCCCTCACTAGTTGTGTACGTAAATGCATACATCTATTCCAGAGGTTTACGAATGTTTCATTTCCTAACGGAGTTGTCTGTATCGAGTTGAGTGGTTTAACTGTGTACTTCGAGGGGTACACACACACACACACACACACTACACACACCCACACACATTCAATCACACATGGCGAGATCATGTGTGATCTGTGATCCGCTCACGTGTGGAGTTATGCAGCATTTCCTGTTTCATTCTTCTGGTGTCTTTCTTCAGCTGCTGTTTGTTGTTTGTAACGTCCAGACACAAAAACGTCTCCCCCCCCCTCCGCTTTTCAACAATCTCAGAACATCAGAAACTATTTCCCAACAACTATAAACAAGCGCACCCAGTCTCCCTCTCTGGGGTGGTGTGGGTCTGGCTGTGCGAGCTTTGTTCTCTGGACCAGAACAGCTCAACTCAGAGGGATGTGAATGGGATGTGCATATTGTGCACCACTGATAGGGCTTACACACCGGCAGTTCCGAACGCCGGTTCGCGTTCGCGTGCCGAAACCTCCGAACGTTGGCGCTGTCTGGCGAACGAGCCCGCGTTCATACCAGTGTATCGTTCGTGGCTCGTTCGCCAGACAGCGCCAACGTTCGGAGGTTGCGAACCGGCGTTCGGAACTGCCGGTGTGAAAGAGGCCTGAGTGAAGCAAGGTCTACTTGCTTGCGGGCTAGCTACCAAGGGAGGCTGCCTGGTGGAGGTAGAAGTCCTCCTGTCCTAAATGGTAAACGGACTGCACTTCTATAGCGCCTTTATCCAAAGCGCTTTACCTTTACAACGGCCTCTCATTCACCCATTCACACCCAAACACATTCACACACCAATGGCGAGGTAGGCAAGCTACCGTGCAAGGCGCCGGCCGGTCCGCCCACTGGGAGCAATTTGGGGGTTCAGTGTCTTGCCCGAGGACAATTAGACTGTGGCTCTACCTCCTGCGCCACAGCCCCCCCCCATCCTCCACTGAACACGTTGCCTTGCATGCTGGGACCTACAATCATTCCATCTGGACGTTGTAATGGCGTGACGTTAGAATTATAAGGTTCTATCTCAATTTTTGTGAAAATTTTGTTTTTTACATAATCTGATCCATCAGGTGTTTATTGATGCCTGTGTGGTGTTATTTTTAAAATGTTGACATTTTTGAGTTAGTAATTCATAAAATACAAAGGTTCCATCTCACAAAACATAATGGAATGTAAAAACTTTGACGCTCAATATCTCTGAACCGCCCTAAACGGAGATAGAACCTTATCATTCTAAACTCACGATGGGCCGGTGTGAAGGAAGTAGGACTGGATCGATGACATGAAACATCTGACAGGAGAGAGGTTCAGCCCAGGTGAGACAGAGATAGTGATAGGGGGAGCCCGCAGCTGTCTGTCTGTGGAGAAATGCAGACCGACCTGTGTGTCCTTGGGGTTCAGGAATGAGTCATTATGCCAGTAAAGATTAAAGGCATAGGGAGAGGTCAAAGTTCATTGAAAATGTACAGCGAGTGAAGCTGGAGGGCAAAGTTCATTGTGTTTTAAAACCTTTTATGACTCATCATGCTTGCAGCAGCTCCAAGTAAAATGGTTGATGGTTACAATTATCCTGCGGCATAGATCTAGCCAGGACCTCATTTACATTTTTTACATTTTGGGGAATTTAGCAGACGCCTTATTCCAAAGCGACTTACAATTAATACATTAGACTAAGCAAGTGAATCATCAATCCAACCAGTCATGGCAGGAAGAGTAATCTAGCTCAGGCCTGGGGCCATTGGCAGTCTCTGTGATAGAAGGAACAAAAAGAAACTAAAAGAAAACAAAATACAGTTTTTTGGTTTTTTTGGTATAGACACTGGAGAAACAGAGAAACAGTACAGGGGGGGCAGTAGAAGTCTTGGGGGGGACAGTAAAGGGGAAAGGCGGGTGTCTCAGGAGACGCAGTGCTGGGGGTTAGTAGATATCTCAGGAGGAGCAGTTAAGGTGTAACCTGAAGAGATGGAGGTCTTCAGTCTCCAACGGAAGATGGGTAGTGACTCTGCAGTTCTGACAGCCGTGGGAAGCTCATTCCACCAGCGGGGGGCGAGTGTAGTGAAGAGACGTGACCTCTCCAAATCCTCACCCGAATCATGACACCCCTGAGATATCACCACTGGATGAGCTGTCCTACTGTGCCTAACGTTCAATGCTGTCCGCCACATTGACTGCTATTCTTCATACACATCATTCTTACGAGTCATGTACAGTACATAGCTGACATGTAGTGCCATTGTTGGAGCTTAATCTACGCTGAGATGACCTGACTGTAGATGTGGTAACAATTGATCAAGTCTGCAACATTGTGGCCTGGGGTGGTCCAGTGGTCTAGCATCGCGGTCTACAGTGCACACATAGTATGTCCATGTCGGCATGGGTTCGAATCCAGCCCATGCCCTGCTGACATGCCCTCTCCTCCTTACTTTCCTGTCTACCTTCACTATCTCTATCCAATAAAAAAAGAAAAATATGAGTGGGACTGCCCCACTCTGAAAAAAATAACTGTAGAAAAAAAAAGCCTGCAACATTGTTTATCACACTGCAATTCACTACCAAGCCTTCATTGGCATGGTAAGTCACATGGTCAAGTCAATGCTAACAGTTGTTTTTCTCTCTGTGTTGCAGTGTTGTTGACGTGGGTGAACTGCTCCAGTGTGAGATGGGCCACGCGGGTCCAGGACATGTTCACCGCCGGGAAGCTGCTGGCCCTGGCCCTCATCATCATCATGGGCTTCGTGCAGATCTGCAAGGGTAGGCACCGTCACGTGTGTGTGTGTGTGTGTGTGTGTGTGTGTGTGTGTGTGTGTGTGCGTGTGTGTGTGTCTGTATTCTGAAAGAGACAGGTTTTGAGTTTATGTAGGGTGTGTGTGTGTGTCTGCGTGTGTGTGTGTGTGTGTTTGTGTGTGTGTGTCTGTATTCTGAAAGAGACAGGTTTTGAGTTTATGTAGGGTGTGTGTGTGTGTGTGTGTGTGTGTGTGTGTGTGTGTGTGTGTGTGTGTGTGCGCGTGTGTGTGCGTGCATGCATGTGTGCGTGCGCGTGTGTGTGTGTGTGTGTGTGTGTGTGTGTGTGTGTGTGTGTGTTTGTTCATTCACCACCATCTGTTTTTCGGTTTTTAGTAGTCCCCATCTAGCTGAGATGAAGGGCCAGCGTCACACTCAGTCACAGGGGACAGATAGACTCCCTATTGACAGTAGGCGAGGTCATTGAGTTTCCGGACCTCTGGTAAAATGTACAGAACTAATGTGGTTTTCATATCAGCCCGTCTCAGTGGGTTAGTAATGATGACTCCCTAATGACGGTTATTTTAATAACGTTATTCCAGAGGCAACAGAGACAACAGTGACGACAGATTAGCACAATAGACGCCCCCATACACAATGAAAGCAGGAGGGACTGTGTGTGTTTGTGTAAGAACACAATGGGGGATTTACCGAACTCTGGCGTTGCTGTGAGAATTTACCCACCATAGAGCTGCGTGTGAGAGACGCAGACAGAGAGAAAGACAGAGAGAGGAGAGAGAGTTACGGGAGAAAGAAATAGTCAGGAGAGAGAGGGAGAGAAAAAGAACACAGATAGGTAAGGGAGGAGTGACAGAGAGAAAGATATGCCCACTGACTGAAAAAGACAAGATGAATGGGAGTGAGATGATATGGAAATCTTTTTTTATTGCTCACCCCTTTATCTTAATTTCCATATTGTTTGCCCTTTGGTACAGGAATCAGTAAGGACACACACTCACTCACACACAGTAACACACACAGCGAAGGCACTTTGCAGAATGCTAAATGCTATATCCCCTCTCTTCCTCTCCTTCTAGGGGAGTACTATTGGCTGGAGCCAGCCCATGCGTTCGAGCCATTCCAGGAGTACGATGTGGGGCAGATAGCCCTGGCCTTCCTACAAGGTTCCTTCGCCTACGGAGGATGGAACTTCCTCAACTACGTCACTGAGGAGCTAGTCGACCCCTACGTGTAAGACCCGACCTATAGCATGATGCACCACTCTAAGCTCAGTTCAAGATAAAGATATTTTTTCGTTCGATTTCATATAGTGTATGGAATGTACTGTATATGTTACGGTACATGTGGGAAAACTAGGGTTAGGGTTAGGTGCTAGGATGCTAGGGTTAAGGTTAGGGGTAGGGGTAGGGGTAGGGTTAGGGTTAGGGTTAGGGTTAAGGTTAGGGTTAGACATGCCAGCATGTACCAAGTCACCCTAGCACCTAACCCTAACCCTAGTTTTCCCACATGTACCGTGTTCCCACATGTACCGTAACATATGTATGTAACACACACGCTTGACATATACCTGCATCTCTTTAATGAATGACTCCCCTCCCCTCCTTCCTTCCTCCCCTCCTCCCCCCCCCCCCCACCTTTCTCCATCCTAGGAATCTCCCCCGCGCCATCTTCATTTCCATCCCCCTAGTGACATTCGTTTATGTCTTCGCCAACATCGCCTACGTCACGGCCATGAGTCCTCAGGAGTTGCTGGCTTCCAACGCTGTTGCCGTAGTGAGTAGCTCCGCCCCCTGACAGGATGATGCAGATACTCTCTCTCTCTCTCTCTCTCTCTCTCTCTCTCTCTTCGTTCACCTCCTCCACCACCATTTCACATGACTCTAGCGCCCCCTGGCAGCTAGTTCCAGCTAGTTCATCAAACCCAACATTGAATACTGATTCATACAGCTTACTTGTAATTGTGATCCTCTTTCAATTCCAACTTGTGAAATGACCAAGGGACATTAACACCTTGATCTTTTCGTTGACGTTTCTTTTCCGGACCTCACCATCAAAGCTCTTGTGTTTTTTTGGTTTTGTTGTATGCACTTCAAGACAGTGTTTTAAAAGAAAAGTGTGTTTAACCATTATCTCTCTTTTCCCTTCCCCTATCTCCTCTCTTCTACCCCCATCCCTCTCTCTCTCTCCCTCCATGGCAGACGTTCGGTGAGAAGCTGCTGGGGGTGATGTCGTGGATCATGCCCATCTCCGTGGCTCTCTCCACCTTCGGGGGGGTCAACGGCTCCCTCTTCACCTCCTCCCGGTTAGTCTACTCATTATATTACCGTACTCTCTCAATCCCCAATCTCTTTTTGGCTCTTCGTGAGCTTAGAATGAGAAGGTTCTATCTCCGTTTAGGGCAGTTCAGAGATATTGAGCGTCAAACTTTTTACATTCCATTATGTTCTGTGAGATGGAACCTTTGTATTTTATGAATTACTAACTCAAACACCACACAGGCATTTAATAACACCACACAGGCATTAATAAACACCTAATGGATCAGATTATGTAAAAAACTCAATTTTGACAAAAACGGAGATAGAACCTTATCATTCTGACGTATTCTCTCTTCTCATCTCTACTGTCATTAGATGTCTTGGTCTAAACAGCATCTCTTCTTTGGAAACCTCAGGTTCATTTTCTATCCACTCAAGCCTTTTTCCCTTCATATCCTATTCATAAGTCTATGTACAGTATATGTGGTGTTGCAATTGTCCATTTTAGTGCTAACCCCCCCCCCCCTTCCTCCCTCTCTCTCTCAGGTTGTTCTTCGCTGGGGCCAGAGAGGGCCACCTCCCCAGCCTGCTGGCCATGATCCACGTGAAGCGCTGCACCCCCATCCCTGCTCTGCTCTTCACTGTGAGTACCATATCCCCTCTCGTGCGAGTGTGGCGCAGAGGACCAAACCGCAGACCATGTTATCCTGGATTGCCCGGTGTACCACCCACCCAACGGGATGCATGGTCTGTCGGTATTAGATGACGAGACGATGACGTGGCTTCTGGAGGGGTGTCCAGAAATATAGCCCGGGTGAGCCCCTCAACCAGGTCTCGGGGTGGTAAAAGGGTAGCCCCTCGGCCCGAGCCTGGTGGAGTGGAGAGGAAACAACAACCCATACGCCGAAGAAGATATCCCTTCTTTCTTAGGGATTTGATCTTTATTACTGTGTGGGTCTATCTTTACTTACTCAATCCCCCCCACAGCCTCCCTGATGCCTTCTCTTTCTTTTTCTCTCACTCTCTCTCTCTCTCTCTCTCTCTCTCTCTCTCTTTTCCCCCTAACTCCATTCTTTTCTCTCTCTCTCTCCCAGTGTCTGTCCACCCTGCTGATGCTGTGCACCAGTGACATGTACACCCTCATCAACTACGTCGGCTTCATCAACTACCTCTTCTACGGAGTCACTGTCGCCGGGCAGATTGTTCTCCGCATCAGGGCACCTGACATGGCGCGGCCAATCAGGGTGAGTTGTCTCGGTGAGACCCCTTTGATTTGATTGCACCACAGTTCACACACAACATTCACTTCTCTAGTCATTTTGAGAAGTGCGTATGATAAAGTAGATATGCAGTCGACATACTTAAATGTTGCATATTCTATTCACATTTAATACCATGTGTTATACTTGATGCTTCTCAGCATCAAAATGCGCTTCTTTCTTGGAGGAGATGACTGGGACCGGGAGAGTCCACGTCTGTTACTGACCCCACCACCCCCTCCCCCCCCCCTCCCCTCCCCTACAGATCAGCCTGGTGTGGCCGGTGATCTACCTGCTGTTCTGGGCCTTCCTGCTCATCTTCTCCCTCTACTCTGAGCCCGTGGTGTGTGGTATCGGCCTCGCCATCATGCTGACTGGCGTCCCTGTCTACTTCCTGGGCGTCTACTATGAAAACAAGCCCCAGTGCTTTAACACCTTTGTCGGTAAGTCAACTCAACTCATTTGGCCATTTTTTTTTTGGGGGGGGGGGGGGGCGTTTTTTGTATATGGTTTTATGTCTGTTCAAGTTAGACACTAGTGTATTTCTATCTCTGATGTTGACATTCATTGTGCTGAACTGTACGTGACTGCCACCCTGTGTCTGACTAGAATTGTATCATTTCGTGACGTTAGAATTATAAGGTTCTATCTCTATTCTTGGTCAAAATTGAGTTTTTTACATAATCTGATCCATTAGGTGTTTATTAATGCCTGTGTTATTTTTAAAATGTTGACATTTTTGAGTTAGTAATTAATAAAATACAACGGTTCCATTCCATCTCACAGAACATAATGGAATGTAAAAACTTTGACGCTCAATATCTCTGAACTACCCTAAACGGAGATAGAACCTTAGCATTCTAAACGGAGATAGAACCTTATCATTCTAAACGGAGATAGAACCTTATCATTCTAAACGGAGATAGAACCTTATCATTCTAAACGGAGATAGAACCTTATCATTCTAAACGGAGATAGAACCTTATCATTCTAATCTCACGATTTGCCCGTGGCTTAACAAATCCTCTCTCTTGATATGATGTGATATATTAATTTAATTAATTAATTTTGCCATTTAGCAGACGCTTTTATCCAAAGCGACTTACAATTACGAATTACAGGGACATTCCCCCTGGAGTAACTGAGGGCTAAGTGCCTTACCCAAGGGCACACTAGTAGTGGTGTGGTTTCAGGCGGGATTTGAACTCACAACCTTCCGATCACAAGTCCAACTCACTATCCACTAGACCACCACTACCCCACAATATATGGACCAAAATATATGGACCAAAATGTCAAGTTAGGATTGGTGCTGGGACCTGTAAATGTAATGTCATCTACCGTCCTAACCAGCCTATTTTCCTCTACAGATAAGATGACCTACATAGGCCAGAAGTTCTGTTTGGTGGTGTACCCGGCGATGGACGTGAAGAAAGACGAGGAAGGGGAGGAGCTGAAGGAGAGGTCCCCTCTCTCACAAGAGGACGGCGAGACACAGAAGTGAACAGCCTGAAAACATTCTCAACCCCCACCACTCCCCCCAATACACACACATACACACACACACACAGAGGTAGGGTAGTGTTTCAGGTATATCACAATAGCAGAGATGAGTGTGTGTGCACACACACCGACTCTGACACGTTTGTAGAGAATGTTCCGGAATGTGTTCATCTGATTGTAGCGTCGTTTCAATCATGACCGCTGTGCCAAACCGAGATGAGAAGGAGAGGAGGTGAGAGAGGGTTATAAGACTGATCATATTTCATTCTGGAATTGTTCAATGGTGCAGTGGTGCATGGCTTGATGAGGTAGACACCCTGACAGACATCATCTTTTTACTGTCTCTCTCTCTCTCTTGCTGCCCCCCTTCCTCTTCCTCCTCCTCCTCCTCCTCCTCCCCTCTTCCTTCTCCTCCTCTTCACCCTCTTTCTCCTCCTCCTCCTCCTCCTCCCCTCTTCCTTCTCCTCCTCTTCACCCTCTTCCTCCTCCTCCTACTTTGTCTTCACACACTCCCTGCACACTCTGACTGTGAGAGGCTTTTAAAGTCCTTTGACTGTACTGAGGTGGATTCGTCAAGCTTGTTTATGTGTGTTTATTTTTTCTACTGGCACCACCTTTATGAATCTGCCGTGTCTTACTGAAAACACACCAAAGCTGTATTTTTTGATTCTCAAAACAACCATCAAATTCAGATCAATTTATTTCATGTTGTCAATATACTAGATGCTTGTCTGTGTTTTAATATATGACTGTGATTCCAAAATGTTTTTTTTTTGTAATTGTGATAATTGTTGTATCATTGTGTCTTTATTATTATTTTTAGTTTTATTATTTTAGTTTTTAGTGTTTGTTTTTTTTCTATTCAACATTGATAACTTTTGGTTCTATTTTCTACACTTGCAACAGCAGCGGTATACATTTAAGAGCTTATAATATAAGGCATATATTATGTATCTGGTTCGATACCTGTCAGGTCCCTTGTCTGGTGTGAAATCAGTTCCAGCTCTTTTAATTGCCTTAATTATCATATGATATATTCTCTACTTAGGTATGGGTATATTATTGTTATCATTGATGTTGAGAATTGATTTTGCCAATATTTTTGAAGATACAATTTTCATGATAAAGAAAACAAAGTGGCCATTTTTAAATTTCACATTGACTCTGACTTCGTTGTGACTTCATTTGACTTTACTTGACACCAGAGGATGAACCCCTAAATAAACCAGAGATGCTATCAGTGTTGTCAGGGGACTGGAACATAAAGGAGTTGTGGCCCAGTATATCAACATAGACCCTTCTATAGATCCTGAACCACACACACACACACACACACACAAACGTTTTTTATTGCGAGATTGAGGCATTCAACAATTCCCTGTTCCTCACTTCCTCACCAAAAGCCTTCTAGAACCTTCCTCACCAAAAGCCTTCTAGAACCTTCCTCACCAAAAGCCTTCTAGAACCTTCCTCACCAAAAGCCTTCTAGAACCTTCCGCACCAGAAACCTTCAAGTGAACACTAGAGCTAATACTAGGCATCACTCAGGAGTGGGTTCATGCCACAAAATCTCACTAGTCTTACAAACTCTGGCGACCGCAGTAAAGAGTTCATTCCTCTTCTCCTAATTTTAACCTCTACAAAAACAATAGTCAAATTTTTCTTTTTAAATGTATGTCTCAGATACATAGATAATGCCATAGATTTACATGTAACAAAAGAGAAGTATCTACCGACAAAAGCAGAAAATGTCATTAGCCGTGCAACAAATGGTTTATAGGAACTTTTCTTGGTGTTACACATGAGAACAGCAGGAAAGCCAAAGGCCCCAAAAGGGCTTTTCAGATTGCAGATTGCACTTTCTGGGCTATCTGGAACCACTGGTTACAAATGACACAGCAGGACTATATTAACCTCGATTCACACATGCATGTACCCTGGGCTGAGGCAAACGATGTACAATGTGAAAAGCCCTAAACACAATGACAATTGTTCACTGAAACCAAAATGTATAAAGGCAAATGGCTTATGGCTCACACGAGCCAATGATTATTGTATCGGTTTTTGTATCGTTGTCCATGTGCAAGTTGTGACACTGACGTGTTGTGCATATACAGTATATAAAGAAGTGACATGTATACCGTACCTAAACTGTCACTGTCACCACAGAATAGAAACACAAAGAAAATCTACTTTTTTTCTTTGTGGACAAATGTAATATCATCCATCATTCCACCAATGATCATTCCATTCCAATAATGACACCGTTCTAACAACAGAACAACATAAATATAAACGTAATACATACAGTATAAAATTGAGGCATTCATTCTATAGATCTAAATTACTGCTAAGGAATACCAGAACTGTACAAATTTTTTTTTTTTATTGTCATCAATTATAGGTCATAGTTCTATTGTATTATTAATAGGCTATATCATCAGAATTGCAGGGATTCTCAGAATCTTCACACACTTAACTCTGTGTGCTGCCTAGTTAGCTATATGTGAGCTTAGAATTATAAGGTTCTATCTCCGTTTAGGGTAGTTCAGAGATATTGAGCGTCAAGGTTTTTACATTCCATTATGTTTTGTGAGATGGAACCTTTGTATTTGATGAATTACTAACTCAAAAATGTAAACATTTTAAAAGTAACACCACACAGGCATTAATAAACACCTAATGGACCAAATGTATGTAAAAAACTAAATTTTGACAGAAACTGAGATAGAACCTTATAATTCTAATGTCACGACTTAGCAACTCTGTGTGCTGCCTAGTTAGCTATAGCTAACTCCCCAACCCTTGCCTCGACACCAACCTAACTGAACGCTGCCTTATAGGCCAGTGGAGGAATCCTCCGTTAGTGTATTGTGTGCAAACACATCTCTGTTACTCAAGGTTAGGCATTTTACATAGGGTGGACGTGGTTAAAGCCATGCAATATGTAAAGGTATCATTATTTGTGTTCCAGGCAATATGATTGTAACCCACAAAGATCATTCAATATAAGGTAAAACCAGGTAGATGCACGACTTTGAATTATTTTCTATACCAAATTAGTGCAAATACTTTTCCTAAGGATTTACTTTGTTCAAGGGGTCAGCTACAGTCCTACCAGTTCAATGATACCCTCTTGAAAGAGAACTGTTTCTACTGAAGTTATCTTTCTTATGGTTAACTTGTGTACGTTTCTCTATAAATGTGCATACCACAATGAGATAAATAAATCTACATACAACATGAAATGTTGGTGAATGCTTTGGGTTTTGTGCCAGGGAAATAGATAGTTATTTTAATTGCTTTGGAAAATGTATTTGGTTAATTACAGTGTATAAACATTATTAATGACAATGACAACCATTGATGACTTGTAACATAACAATTTTTATTGACAAACTAAACTGACATATCTACCTTAAATAATAATTTCTCACTTTCACATAATTCTAAACATAACATCCCGATGATGATGATGATGGTCTCACAGGGTTGGGAGAGAGTTATGAAGGCTGTCTAGATGATGATACCCCAACACTAAAGAAAAACCCCTCTTAACAGGATCCTTATGAAGAAGGACCATCACATTCTCTTAACAACACATGTAACGGGGGCGAAGAGGGTGCAACATGTCTGAAGGAAGCTCGATGGTGGCAGAGGAGTGGGACGAAGATGCCCCATGACACTGATCTGAGGCCAGCTTTGCATTTTCTCTCTAAATGGTTTAGGTTAGGATATGCGGAGATAAAGCTGAACCTGGATCTGTGCCTACGGGCAACTTCTATGTGGAGCTACTGTAAGGCAGGTTTGGTGGCTACATGGTAAACAGGGCCTGGAGGCCACGGGGACCGTGGGAGACAACGCGGTCCCCTCCTCCTCTGAGTGCCAGGACCAGATGTAGAACCGAGCCCCCCTGGATCTTGTAGTCTAACGCGGTCTTCTCGTCGTTCCTAAGAGAAAAAGACATGGCAGAGGGTTAGGGGATAATTAGTAATGGGAAGATACACCATTTTTATTTGGGTACGGTTTTTTTTCTCTACTTCTCTGTTGTTCACTGATAGGGCTTTCACAAAGGCTCCATTTTATCCTAATTTCCAGTGAAGTAGCCGCCATCTTGTTGTGACATTTTGGTTTATCCCGCCCATTTGTCACCCAACGTTGATGACGTTGATGGTTCCACTTAAACCGGTATGAACATGGGCTGGTTCGCCAGAGAGCACCACGGTAATGAGACTCCAGAATGGGAACCGGAAGTGGCACAGAGCCATGGCGGTGTGAAAGCCCTAAGAGACCAACCAAGGTTCCCAGGGTATATACAGGAATCTTGAGGTTAATTTCAATACCTTTCTAAGACTTTTTAAAGACAGTGTCAATATTTTTCCAGACCTCACCGCCACTTCGAGCTGTAACCGTTTACATCAGTGACACTTTTAACTTAAGAGTTTTAGTTTGCAATAGACTACACCACTATCATACAACAGAATTTTTAATAAAAAACTAATAAATTCACTAACTTTTACTAAAAGTTTTTAGGACTCAAACTCTTTGGACAGAGTCTAATTCAGAAAAATACCTACAAAATTCAAGACCTCGAAATCATGATAAGACTTTTTAATACTTATTAAGGGTCTTGATTTTCCCAAAATGTATTTATTAACTTTTAATACTTTTCAAGACACCGCGGATACCCTGATTGTACAAGTCCAGAGGTCAACTTCACTTCATAAGTTCTCATACAGCGAATCAGGTATATTGGATACTGTGTTCTTTGTGTGAGGTGAAAGATCAAGATTCTTATAAAGTATGCAAAGCAACTGGCAATCCAAGAAGAGTTTTCCTTTTTAACACAACCCAACTCAATCGTTGCTTCATTTATGAGTGATGATGATGACATTGATTGGTATTAAACATATGACTCTCTCTTACATCTGTTTCCCACTGTAGATCAACCTCTGCTGCTGGGGTGGAATGCCTTCCTTCTCCTCCACTCTCTCCTTGATTCGCTCCACCTAGACAGACAGACAGACACACTGAATTTAAACACACTTACACACTAAAAAAAATAATGTTTTGTTGTTAATAAAATATATAATAATATTATATATATATAATAACATATTATTATTAACACATTATATGTAATCTTATTATTAGATATTTTATTAACAACAAAAAAGCAAAGGGTGGCTACTTTGAGGAATCTAAAATATAAGACATATTTAGAGTTATTTCACACTTTATTGTTAAATACATACTTCCTATGTGTTCATTCATAGTTTTGATGCCTTCAATGAGAATCTACAATGTACAAAATAGTCATGAAAATAAAGGAAACGCATTGAATGAGAAGGTGTGTCCAAACGTTTGGCCTGTACTGTACATTCACAGGAAAGTCGTGTAAAGAAAAAAAATTCCAAGCAACACTGCTTGAGGGCCAAAAAATATATTTCGTCATTTACGTTTCGGTCAGAGAACCGAGAGACGCACTACACCAAGTCTCATTCAGGCCTAGTAGCTACATACCTGTACCACAATGACTAGGCTGAATTGACAGTATACCACATTACATACCTTGTCTGTGGGCTCGATGTCAATTTCAATCTCCTTGCCAGTGAGGGTCTAGCAGAGAGAAAAGATTAGCCATGTCAAAGAGGATTAACATCCCATAAAAATCAAAGGTTAGATTAGATTAGATATCATTCCTAAGAAAGTGATCAGTGTTTTATGCATTGGTAGTATAATAACTGCACTTCGTGAATGTCTTTGGTTGGAATGTTAGAATGTTAGAATGTATGTATATAATGTAAGAATGTCTGGTCAATTCTTTGTTGTCTTTAGAATAAGAAGCCATGTTGTAATGTGTAATACTGATCGTGCAAAATGACTGTCAGTGTTACCATGATCTTACCTTCACTTTAATCAACATTTTGACTGGTTTGGTTCTCTAAAACATAAAGTATATAACACGTAATATATACTGTATCAACGTTGTATAACCTAAGAAATTACAATTAGCAACAATTAACTGGTTGAACATATAAAGTTTAATTTCTCTCCAATCTTTCTTCGCCTCAAAACAACACTCGATTGAGCTTCCTGTGTTCGTTCAGCGATGTCCGCAGCACCCCCTTTGCTTGTAACTAAAAGGTTCCGTGTTATGAGATAGATTTTATGTTTTCTCCATTAAAAAAATGTGGGAAATGTGTGGAATAAAACAGATGTATTAAACCATTTAATAATACTTAATACGTTTAAATAATAAAATAAATTCATCAAT
>NC_137687.1:3312734-3350940 GCF_963989245.1 Nansenia antarctica
GACATCATCAAAGTAGGCATCGGACCAGGTGATCTAACTGGGCATAAATACAGTGTGGACCCACTGCTTACATGCTACAAAATATGAAATACGGTAGAGAGAGAGAGAGAGAGAGAGAGAGAGAGAGAGAGAGAGAGAGAGAGAGAGAGAGAGAGAGAGAGAGAGAGAGAGAGAGAGAGAGAGAGAGAGAGAGAGAGAGAGAGAGAGAGAGAGAGAGAGAGAGAGAGAGAGAGAGAGAGAGAGAGAGAGAGAGAGAGAGAGAGAGAGAGAGAGAGAGAGAGAGAGAGAGAGAGAGAGAGAGAGAGAGAGAGAGAGAGAGAGAGAGAGAGAGAGAGAGAGAGAGAGAGAGAGAGAGAGAGAGAGAGAGAGAGAGAGAGAGAGAGAGAGAGAGAGAGAGAGAGAGAGAGAGAGAGAGAGAGAGAGAGAGAGAGAGAGAGAGAGAGAGAGAGAGAGAGAGAGAGAGAGAGAGAGAGAGAGAGAGAGAGAGAGAGAGAGAGAGAGAGAGAGAGAGAGAGAGAGAGAGAGAGGACTGTGATATGGTGGACCTGAGATATGGACCTGAGATTATGGTGTTTGTGCATCAGAGATAAGCAGGGGTCCTTCAACAACTAACCTTGTCCCCAGGTTACTGCTCACAGCACAGTTAACAGAGACAGCACAGAGATTGTTTTATTTTATTTTTTTTATCCCACAAAATAACACAATATACAGATTTCCCCCATAGTATTTGTATGATACAATAAATGGTGAAAATACCACCGCGCATCCGTAATCAGACTTAGCTGAGGTGCTGGAGCTGAAGAGTATCAAATGGAATGAAAAGAACCAGCATCCGCACACTCAAAACTGTTCAAAAATCGATGTTTTATTGCGCAAGCCTTCGGTCATCCATCGGTCTTTCATCTTTGATAGAATAAACACAATTGTTTGTGGGATCAGGCTGCTGATCTCTGACTGTAAGTAAGTAAGTAACGTTTATTTATAGAGCACAAAATGTACAACGACAAGAGCCGCCCAAAGTGCTTAACAGATCAAATATAAAGAGAAAAACAAGATAAAAGGGATACAGATTTTGTAAAAAAAGAAAAAACTGACAAAATAGAAAAATACACTAAAAGCAAGATGCAGTACAAATAAAAGTGCAAAGAGTGCAGTGTCGGGAAGGCAGGCTCACCTCAGGTCAAAGGCCAGGGAGAAAATATGTGTTTTGACTAGTTTTTTTAAAGCCTCAATGCTCTCGGCGGCTCTGATGTGGAGGGGGAGACTATTCCAGAGCCTAGGGGCGGCCTTAGAGAAGGCTCTGTCCCCTCTAGTTTTTAATTTAGTCCTGGGGACCTCCAGGAGCAGTTGCTCAGCTGACCTGTCTGTGTGTCTCTTCATCTGTAGGCTCTGTCTGCACCACGCGTAAGAAGACCGGGGTGGGCTACCCCCAGCTGAGTGCCGTCATCGAGTGTGCAGACGCAGCCCATGGCCTTGGTGGACATATCATCTCTGTGAGCCTCTATTTATGCCTCATTATACTTATACACAAAGATACAAATGTACACATACACTGTCTTCATAAAGGGTTGATACCCTGCACTGTGTGTCATATAGCTATTGATATCCTCCTGTACATCTGTGTTAGCAAGGTCAGTGTGGCTTGCTTTTCAGGAGCTGGTGTTTCTCTGTGACCCTGAGAATGTGTGTTCTTATCTGGTTCTGTGGGTGGATGTGTGTTCTTATCTGGTTCTCTGGGTGGGTAGGAGCTCGGACTCCCACCCCCACACACTGGGTGACACTAAGATGGAGTGGAGGAGGCGACACGAGATTGAAAAATGCAGAGAAAATGCAGTACTGGTAGAATTATGACTGTTTAAAAAATGTGATCAGCTTCATTAAAGACCATTGAGTGCAAGGAAGTTTTGCACATGCACACACACACACACACACACACACACACACACACACACACACACACACTTACGGACAGTATCTTAATCCAAAACATATATTTTCTCTCTCCCTTATCAAGGATGGTGGATGCACTTGCCCAGGTGATGTCTCAAAGGCCTTTGGTGAGTTTTGTTGTAGTCATTTAAGTGCCTTACTTACTTACCTATTCAAAACACCCAATACTTGATATTACAAACCATTTATCGAATACAAAGTGTCTGACCTGGGTATTTGATTGGCTGTGCTGCTGTGTGACCGGCAGGCGCGGGGGCGGACTTTGTGATGCTGGGCGGAATGTTGGCCGGCCACACCGAGAGTGGGGGTGAGATGATCGAGAAGAACGGCAAGAAGTACAAGCTGTTCTACGGCATGAGCTCTGACACGGCCATGAAGAGACATGCCGGAGGAGTGGCGGAGTACAGGTTAGCTATATGACAGAGGCCGCTACCGTGAAACTAGGGGGTAAAGATGTGTTATTACTGGTAGTAGCTGGTTATGACAAGTCGTGAGTTTAGAATGAGAAGGTTCTATCTCCGTTTAGAATGATAAGGTTCTATCTCCGTTTAGAATGATAAGGTTCTATCTCCGTTTAGAATGATAAGGTTCTATCTCCGTTTAGAATGATAAGGTTCTATCTCCGTTTAGAATGATAAGGTTCTATCTCCGTTTAGGGCAGTTCAGAGATATTGAGCGTCAACGTTTTTACATTCCATTATGTTTTGTGAGATGGAACCGTTGTATTTTATGAATTACTAACTCAAAAATGTCAACATTTTAAAATAACACCACACAGGCATTAATAAACACCTAATGGATCAGATTATGTAAAAAACTCAATTTTGACAAAAATGGAGATAGAACCTTATAATTCTAACGTCACGAAGTGTTAAAATAAAAACAATAAAAAATAAAAATGTTTAACTGAATACATAAATGCAGGGAGGGGGAGAAAACGTTCCAAGGAGAAAATGTTTTACAACCATTTAATTTAGGTGGAAGAGTTGTTGGTGAAAGTTGGATGACAGATTCGGGACTCTCTAGGTTGAAGTCAGGTTAGGAGAGGAGGAGGTCACTGACACGTTCCTCTCCTCTGTCCCCCCCCCTCCCAGAGCCTCTGAGGGGAAGACGGTGGAGGTGGCCTATAAAGGTGATGTGGAGGTGACGGTGCGAGACGTCCTGGGTGGCGTTCGCTCCACCTGCACCTACGTGGGCGCTGCCAAACTCAAGGAGCTGAGCCGCAGGACCACCTTCATCAGGGTCACCCAGCAGCTCAACACCGTCTTCGGCAACGACAACTAGGCGACTCCCAGGCTTGGTCCCGGGCCTAACAAGGCCAAGAGGAGAAGGTTGTGTTAGGGTTAGGGTTAGGTTGTGTTATGCTGTTTGACCGGTCTGTTACATGGATACTGTTCTCTGTCTCCCATGAAAACACACACACACACACACATACATACATACATTTACATCTACAGTTTGTATTCCAATTTGCGACATGCAAGTAAGAATATTACTGATGGTTTAGTTAGAAACTATCAAGGGCAGAAGGCCATTACCTTTTTATGAAAGTTTAAACTTGTTTTAGAACTGTTCTTTCTTGGTAGTGTGTGAACGGAGGCCTCAGCTCTAGGTTACCTGTGGTACCTCAAGATGTTATTTGATGTACTGTTTCTGTCTAGAGGTTTTTTCTGGGGTCTCATGTCATCACTGACCACATTTTGACCACATTTTCTCACTCCCATTCCATTTTAGCTCTTCTATCATTCTATCATTCCATTTTAGCTCTTTCTTAAAATCGTTATCGTCTTCTTTTTAACACATCTATGCAATTCATTGTTTCCAGGCATTTCACCGCCATGCTGTCATGAAAGCCATATGCCATATACAGTATGGACATGTCACTGTGTACTTTGTAGATATTATGGCCTTGTAACTTTAAACCCACATTATAGCAGGTCTTAATTTCGTTTTTAGACAATAGATTGAATATAATCAGAATGACCAAGTGTATAGGAGATGTTATATTCTCCTTCACTTACATTTTGCACTTTAATAATACACATTTTTGGATATGATATTCCAGTCCATATCCATCCATTCCATTCATACCAGGGGTCAGTGTACTCTGTTATTCTCACATGGACCAAATATTGACGCAAGAAGGAACATGATGAATGCTACTGCTAACAGAAAACAGTCTCACTGTTTGTAGAGGGGAAACTACCTACAAGGCCAAAGGATATTCAGTATGTATACATTAGTGCCAGGCTGGAACTGTGGACGTATCTAGAAACAGGAAGTACATGTTGAACCTCCCTCCTAGCAGTCTCTTACCAGGACAGGCAGTGGTTGCGTTCAGTCAGATAACTGACATACAGTTAGTAACTGGAGTTATAGGTCTGAACTCTGAACTGAAGTCCACTTCAAGACATCGACATCATCACTGACTGATAAATGTCTGCTGTTGTATTTGATGATAGAAATGGGCAGGTTTGAGAGTTTCCTCTGCTAATACTGTAACATTTCAACTGTGCCAATTATTTAGACTCTTCACGCAATCAGTATTTCACATTGTTGTACTTTACAGTCTATTCAGTTACTTTACAAGAGCACTGTCACTGTATATGCATCATAATATATGACATAACAAACTATTCTAATCTCCATGGTGGCAATGACTTTACTTAGTGAGGTATTGAAGACAGTGTTATCAAGGATGTTCCCATTATGTCTATTGCTTCTAGTACATGTTTTATGCAGTTTAAGTTTCCACGTCTTTGGTTTTGTTTCAGTCTTACCAATAAAGAGCATTCCATATGATGTGTTCTTTACTATTCACTTTAACATGAAATGTTGATATTACACTTGATGATGCATATGTTACGGTACATGTGGGAAAACTAGGGTTAGGGTTAGGTGCTACGGTTAGGGTTAGGGGTAGGATTAGGGTTAGGGTTAGACATGCCAGCATGTACCAAGTCGACGTAGCACCTAACCCTTTCCCACATGTACCGTATTCCCACATGTACCGTAACACATACACATCATAGCCTATTTTTTTTTTTGTACACAAGCAAAAACAAATGTATTGAAGGGCACACTTTATGCTGTTACCCTGCTCTGGCCAGATAACTGTCCTCCTCACTGTCGGTTTCACACGTTTAATGAGTGGTGTGTACTTGGGGAGTAGGAACAAAGAGATCAGGTTGTCCCAGGTGGGGGAGGGGGATGGCTTTGTAGCTCTCAGCTATGTTTGTATAATAAACATGGTCTAGAATGTTGTCACCTCTGCTATTGCCAGAGACATGCTGGTGGAATCTTGGGAGTAGAGTCCTCAGATTAGAATGCTGAAAAATGAAGGCACAATAGAATGCAGTTTGTACTTCGTACCTCAGTAGAGATGTGTGGCCACTGTGAAACGTCGAACGAAACATTGTGACACAATCTTAAGGCAAAGCATACAGTATTATGAAGTCAAATTTGCACTCCTTACAACAAAATATGCTGTACCTACTTGAATATCATTTATTTGGCAGATATTCCAAATAATTGTTACAAGTATTGGCCTTTTTCAACCCTTTTATACCCTTGGGTCTGCAGAGCTATCGTTGGCACCATATTCAGGGTTGTCATCCTCGGCATTGTTGGTGGAGGAGCCACAGGGAGAGGTGGAAGGGACTAGAATGAATGAATGAATGAATGAATGAATGAATGGACTTTATTGTCATTGCTACAGTACAGGTACCAAACAACGAAATTTAGGAGGGGTGGCTCCCCTGGTGTTAGGAAAGGGGAAAAAAAACACTTTTAGAAAAAAAATCACAAGAAGGGAAGGAGCTGGTTTACATAAATAAAGGCTATGTACACTATCCACTGTACTATACTGTACAGACAGACGACTAGGGTTGTCATATTGCACAACAGTATTATTCCACATTTATTTAAAGTGTCGCAGTTTGCAGGCTTGAAATGTACATGTTTGTGCCTCAGCACTACACCTGATTTCTTCAGTCCAGCAGCTGCCATCAATCCGTCCAGACTGTCCAGGGCCCTGAACCTAGGTCTTTGCTGTGTTCAGGGCCTGGACGGCCCTGTGGTAGAAGCTGTTCTTCAGTCTGTTTGTTTCAGTCAAGCTCTGTGGCAAAGGAAATTAATGAATGAATGAATGAATGAATGGTCTTTATTGTCATTGATATAGTACAGGTACCAAACAACGAAATTTGGGAGGGGGGGCTCCCCTGGTGCTAGGAAAAAAAAAACTAAAAACAAGAAGGGAAAAGAGCTGGTTTACATAAATAAAGGCTATGTACACTATCCACTATACTATACTATACAAATAAAACACTGTGCTGTACTCTATGCTATGCTATACCTATTCTAACATTTCCTATCTCTGAACCTTATGTACCCGAGGGTTGTCATATTGCACATAGTGTTATTGCACATTCATTTAAAGTGTCGCAGTTTGCAGGTTTGAAATGTTCACAGTTGTGTTTCAGTATTGCACTTGATTTCAATCTAGTAGCTGCCATCAAATTGTCTAGATTGTCCAGGGCCTAGAACCTAGGTCATTGCTGTGTTCAGGGCTATACAATACATAACTAATTATGTTTAATTATCTGGCGGTATACCAACCATTAATTACTAAAGCTTTAATTAATAGCAACTAGGTTAACGAAATGTTAACAGTAACCCAGCTAGTTCAATGATAGTGCACAGTGCACGACACCATAAAGCAAGATTAATTCAATAACATAATTGCAGCACGTGTAAGACATTAACACATTTATATGTAATTTGATAAAATGTCTTCCATACATTACGCAACACTTTCCGCAGTGTCTTGACGGTCTTGGATGTGGCAGCGAGCAGGCTGAGAAAGTCAGAAAGACAGAATCGTCCACGACCAGGAATAACAGGGAAGGAATCACGTGTTCACTCCGTTAAGACGTGAGATAGTTCAACAGTTTACAACCAAATTAAAGTTTGCCCATATACATGCATGTTAATTTATGGATAGGCTACCTATATTCTATCTTGTATTTTGTTAACTGTTGCTGTGCAACACATTGTCTCTTAATTTAGTTATCTGAAAATAGCATCTATAGAGTTCATAATCAGCCTATTTACTGTGTCTTTGATGAGCGATGATCTGGTGGCGTCTTAATAAACTGGTTCAAGATCAGTTCGGTTGGTTGTTTGATTTGTGGTGGTTAGATTCATGCCTGAGGCAAGCCACCACTTACTCATCTCTCACACCTGCCACTGACTACGCAATTGACTCATTAAGTAGCACAGTCAAGTAGTTCCGAAACAGTTTACTGGAAAAAAAATAATAATAATCAAAGTATGAAGTTGAGCTAAAAGACACAGTAAATGATAGGCTCCTTATGGACTCCATAGCTGCTATTTTCAGATAAATATTCAGAGACAATGTGTTGCACAGAGCAGTTAATAAAAATACAAGATATACCGGTAATATAGGTATCCATAAATTAAGGTGCATGTATATGGGCAAAACTTAAATGTTGTTGTAAACTGTTGAACTGTCTCACATTTTCAATGATAACAGAGTTTAATTGCGTGTTTTTTTCAGAAGTGCAAATTGCACGGGTCCTGTTTCCTCTCACGTGACTCCTTCCCGCCCTCCGGTCCTATAAGACACTCCAGGTCACAGACGTCCAGTCTTTCTTTCTCTCCGACCATCAACCTGTTCGCTGCCCACCGCCCAGACCGCCAAGACACCAGACCGCATCGGAGAAATCTGCTCACCTTACCGCGGAAAGCCTTCCACAATCAATGTATGGAAGACATTTTCATATCTTATCAATGTACATATTAATGTGTTAATATCTCACGTGCTGCAATTATGTTATTGAATTAATCTGGCTTTAAACGGTGTGTGCACTGTCATTGAACTAGCTGTGTTAGCGTTAGCATTTCGTTAGCATAGTTGCTATTCATTAGAGCTTTCGTCATTAGCGGCTCGTATACGGTCATTAAATATAGGTCATATATTACATATAGGTCATTAAACATAACTAGTTATGTATCTTATAGGTGAAACAGTTCGTCAAGTGGACTTATTCGGTAGTTGGACAATTCGGACTCTTTCCAATTAGATGCTAGCTAAGGGTCAATCGTCCGCATTCGGAAAACGCGCTATGTAATTGATTGTAAGCTACCAAGCTATCAAATCTAGCTAGTTATGTATAAAATATATTCCAAATGCTGCACGAACTATGACAATAATGTAGCCGTGAAACCAATCTACATTCTACAGCTATTCAACCCCCCTTGAACCCTGACCCCCAGGTGGGCTGTCCGGACATGGCCATTATCAGAACACGCGGTGGACACGTTTTGCGTAGGGGGGGAGGGGGGTTACAGTGATGAACTGTTAATCAGTATTTAAGCCTGTATGGTTGTGTGTGTGTGTGTGTGTGTGTGTGTGTGTGTATGTGTGTGTATATATATAGGGTTCGACAATATCGATTTACTGTATATGCCGGTTGCACGTTGTAAAAACTCAAGCGTCAAACTCTGCTGTGTAGTATTCGACAGAGATGTAGAAACGTAGATGACTCATGAAGATGTTATAGCTAGCTATCTACAATTTATCATCAAAATAATGAACAGCAAGCTAGATCCAAAACTAGTGCCGGTGGAGAAGGGCAAGTGTGACATTGGACAGACTACCAAAACAGAAAAATAAAGTATCTGGTTTTTCAAATGGCGTCTTTGGCAGTCAATGAGTTAACGTCCTTATGATAATAATATTAATAATAATAATATTATTTATAAATATAATGTATTTAAAAAAAAGATTCTCATGGGCCCCTGTCAGTGCTGGGCGCTTAGAATCGTCCTAACTTACCCCCCCTAGCGGCGCCCTTGTATGTGCAGTATAACTTATGTTCAGTCACATCCCTGCGTTGTCATATCACGAGCCCTTAACAAGCCAGGTAAGATAAAACGATAAATATCTCTCACAGAGATCATTCTTACAACACAGAGTAATGTTATATATTAGCTCCTTAACTTCACTCATACAGTAAATGAATTAACTTAACTCATACAGTAATTGAGTCTGCACAGCGCCACCTGCTAGCTATAACTTTTATCTAAAATTGAAATATAGACCAGAACATTTTATTTTAACTCAACGAGACTAACCGGCATACATAATGGTCGAGTAGAGTGAAACAAAGAACAATTGAAATTAATTATATTTCAACTAAAAATCTGTTTGAGTAGGATAGCGAGCTAATTAGTTTAGCCCCCAAAAAAAAAAAACTGCACGTGCGCTTTTTTTTCTTCCACCATACTTCAACCACAGATGTCGTTCGGGATGCCAGCAGCATTTTAATGTGAGGGAGACATTTGCAGATAATCATATTACACACGGTTCTAGTGTTGTTGCATCAGAAAATGTTTTTATGAAAAAATCCACGAAAGCATCTCATAAGATGCCAGTCCAATCCAGTGCAGTGGTACTACAATGCTAGGTCTGAACACGGACTACCATCACAATGGCCTACCGTTCAGATGTATCCTTTAGCCTTCTTTACTTTAGTTTACGAATGGCATCTCTTTCTAACAACTGATGCATGTGTTAAATGAATTCCCATGCACTCTGTGTTCACTGCAGGTACTAATCATGGTGGACGAAGATGTTGTACGTAGCCGGCTGCCTAGAAAGGCAGGGGCCTCTCTTATGCACAGGGGCAGCAGCAGGGGCACTTTTGGACGACATTTCTGTGTAAGTGGTGACACTGATTCCAGTAACCCAGACGTTTTTGGGGCTCTGCTACCAGAGTACTATAGGCCCATGAGGTCTTTCCTCGCCAAAATGCTGGAGAAGGAGGAGGACGACATTGATAGCGACGACAGTGATGGCCTCTCCCTCCTTGGCACATCCCCACCCAAGTTGGACGACAGCTTCCTAAAATTGGGGCTCCAGGACCAGTCAAACAACCTGCAGAGCAGCCCCAAGAGTGGAGGTTAGGGGCCACGTGCTCTCACTTGTTGATCAAACTGATATTGAATTCATATTAAACAACTTGTGAGTGTATTTAGAAGGGAACAGGTTATTTTGTGATGGAAGTCAGTGGAAACATTCACAGCTAGGCTTGAGGATTATAACATGGGGCATAAACCTGTTTGCCTTTTCTAACAGTTTGATTGAATAGTCTTCCATACTGTAGCCTACATACTGCATGATCTGCCAAGAGTCAGGGTTAGTACATCTCTTCTTCTGACTCTGAAAGCATCTGCTTTTCTAGTGGGTGACACTGACTGGCACATGGGTCGGATGGCAGCAGTGTCCAGTAACGTGTTTGACGACCTCCTGGGGGAGGGTTCCCAGTTCCACAGCTGCAAGAGCAGCCTGGCTGCCTTCGTCCTGGAGAGAGGTGAGGTCTTCTCTCTGCTCACTGGGGAATCTCAGGGATGCAAACTAGTCACCTTTTCGATTTTTTATCCAAAATCACGTCTTTTTTTATTTTTATGCATCCGAACCCCCCAAGAAGGTCTGTTTCCACAACTCTCGTTGACCTTCTCACCTTTTCAACTCCGTCCCTGGAATCTATTCAATAATAATACACTACAAAAATATGTTAACGGCTGTAAATGACACCTATTTTTGATGAGCATGTCTAATGTACGCACACACAGTTTATGTGTCGTCCATGTGTGTGTATATATATATATATATATATGTGTGTCTATAGATTGTGAACGCTACAACGATCGCTACAACGTTGTGGCGTTGGGCACGGGCGAGTCAAGCTGCAGTGACTGGCTCTGCTTCAGTGGCACCATGGTGCATGACTGCCATGCCATGGTCATCGCCAAACGGGCTCTCCAAAGGTACATCAGCCTGACAGGAGTTTTGTTGGATCGTCTGGACTTACTTACTCACTTCACTCACTTGTTTGGTTTGTTTAGCTATTAATACTGGAGACTAGCAAATGATGTGTCCGATCCTGTATTTCTATTCAGGTTCTTGTACAAGCAGCTTCTGCTGTTCTTCAGCCATGACCCAAAGTGCAAGGAGCGCTCCATCTACGAGAGAAACTCAGACAGCCACCTGCTCCAGCTCAAGCCCAAAACCTACCTTCACCTCTACACCAACCAGACCCCAAGAGGGGCAGCACAGTGCGGTTTCATGTGAGTGTGCATTTTCATACTGGCTGCTGCTGTTGAGTGTCCAATGCGGAAATCTTAATTGCTTGCATCCACTCAGAAGTGTAAGAATTGGATGAGAATTACATTTTGGGGCAGTTTACATTTCACTAATTTAGTGATCTAATTGAGTGACCCAGTGAGAGTGATTGTGTGCATCCTCTGTCCCCATAGGAACTCCCCGAATCTCTACAGTTCCCTGAAGCTGCAGTGCCATGCTAAGGGCTCTCTGATCCCTGTGGCTCTCCTCCATCCGGGTGTGTGGGGCGCCCGGGTCTGCTGCATGTCCGACAGTGACAAACTTTGCCGCTGGGCCGTCACCGGGGTCCAGGGGGCGCTGCTGAGCCACTTCATTGAGCCACTCTACATCATCAATGTGGTCCTAGGTAAGTAACCAAGGATGCATTACAATCACAGTAGCATAGGCCGCCCTCCCTTGTAGGACTGACGCACAGTGCTCCAGTGACACTGGGAGGTATTAAGCCTCTAGTCCCCCCCGGCCAGGAATGGCTGTTCTATGTTCTACGGTAAGTAGCCGTTGACGGCTTTGGTTTTCAAACCATAATACAAACACAACAACCAGAATCTTAATGCTGACTTTTGGTACATTTTGAAATAGTCACCGAATCTTTCTCAATCTAGTCTGTTTTCCCTGAATAATGTGCTGTGTAATACTGGTGTGTGATACTTTTCTCAGGCTTGTTCTAATATTTTATCTTTATCTTGACAATTCTCAGCAATCTACAGCAGTGTTCTAGAATTGTATTGGGGCCTTAACTGGTTAAGAAGGAATTTTGAGAACTTGGTTCTGGTTTACTGGTCCGTTCAGGTGACTCCAGCTATAACTCGGACAACGTGTCGGACGCAATCAACAATCGCCTGGGGGATGACTGGGAGGAGCAGCTGGTCCCACCCTTTAGGAAACAGAGGATATTCTTCCTCGGTTGTGACGGGGTGGCGCCTCAACACAGCTCTCGCCACTGCAAAGACCTCAGCATCAACTGGTGCCTCGGGGACCTGAGCATCGAGGTGCTGGACAGCACAACAGGCTTTGTTGTCGATGGGTAAGTCAATGGTGCTACTGGTAGATGATGCTCGTAACATGGGAACAATTTAAGTATTTTTGATGAAACAGATGATCTCGATGACTACTTTCATACTTACCGTACTTGGTATACTACCATTACAATGAAGTCTGATGGGTACTGAAGACCCATCTCTTCAGACTACATCTTGCCTGTCCATCTTGACTGTAAAGACCTCTTCACTCCCCACTACCCTGTACAGTTCCTCTACTGTATATATTAAAAAGATCCTTCCTTCTTCTAGCATTGTGACTGCCAATAGCACCTGCTCCTAGCATAGTTTTGTTCTTATGATGACTGATGGGATTCACTTACTTGTTAGACACGTTTGTAAGTTGCTTTGGATAAAAGCGTCTGGTAAATGTCAAACATTTAAAAACAAATTATGTAAATGTATAATTTCATTGTGGAGGGAGCTTTCTATGTAGGCGTAATGCTCTCTCTGGCCCCTTAGCTCCCCAACTGTGAGTGGGCCTGGCTTCTCCAGCAGACTGTGCAAGAGAGCCCTCTACTGTTACTTCTGCAAAATTGCAACGCTGAGTGGGCAAAGTTCTCTACTGAACCTCCAAACCTGTCACAGTGCCAAGGTGAGTTGTTGAGCCATGAATCAGTAGATATCCTGGCACCCGTGGACCTGTATTTGTCTGCACTGCATATATGCGACATCGTAGCCATATCATGTGCTACCGAATATCATCTGGCCAAGATTGTGTTGACAGCATGAATGTGAATTTTGTGTGATGTGTTCCTTCTTGTTTCAGTTGGAAGCCAGTCTCTATCAGAATGCCAAGATGGTTGTCAACCACCAGTTCCTCTCCAATGGCGCAGGACCCTGGGACTCCAAACACCTGGTTGACAGCTTCAGCCACTGAAGTCACTGAAGTTTGTAGTTTATGATGTTGTAGTTTATTATGATGTTGTAGTTTATGATGTTGTATAGAGTAAACTAGCTTGGGTGTGTTTCTTTTCTCAAACAGCACAACAGACACAACAAACCAGGAGCCCCCAGAAGCCCCAGAGCACAGTAGCAGCACCCTTCTGGGCTCAACAGACCTAATAACCTCAGGGTTACTGTTTCTGTCTAGAGCAGTGGTTCTCAAACCTCTCCTCGGGGACCACCAGCCGTTCCACATATTTGATCTGTTCCACCACCAGCACACCTCATTCAACTAATCAAGTACAAACCATAATTGCTTTGTACTTGATTAGTTGAATCAGGTGTGCTGGTGGTGGAACAGATCAAATATGTGGAACTGCTGGTGGTCCTCGAGGAGAGTTTTTTTCTGGGGTTCATCACTGACCACATTTTGAACACTGCTTTCTCACTCCCAGATTATCCACCTTGTTCTATCATTTCACTTTATCTCTCTTTCTTAAGATCGTTAATCGTCTTCTATACAATTCACTGTTTCAGGGTGTCTCATCGCCATGGTGTCTGAAAGCCATATGCCATATACAGTATGGACATGTCACTTTGTAGATATTACGGCCTTTAAACCCACATTATAGCAGGTTTTAATTTAGTTATATTGAATTTAATCAGAATGACCAGTGTATAGGAGATTATTTTTATTTTCTAACTTACATTTTGCAATTGAATAATTTACGTTTTGGATATGCATATTTCCAGGGTCAGTTTCTCTGTTATTCTCACATGGACCAAATATTGACACAAGAAAAAGGAAAATGATGAATGCTACTGCTAACAGAAAACAGTCTACACTGTTTGTAGAGGGGAAACTATACTGCTTCTCTAGTACATGTTTTGTGCAGTTTAAGACTAATTTTTTCATGTTTTGTTTCAGTCTTACCCAATAAAGAGCATTCCATATGATGTGTTTGTGTTGGTTTTGTACAGAAAAAAAATCTGAATTCATATGCAATGTATGTAGTGGAAATTGCGGTAATACTACAATTATGACAAGATTAACATGGTAACGTCATGTTCTTCATCTACTAAAGTCTTGGTACAATGAGATGTGTTTGATGGCTAAAACCTGACAGCAGGGGGAGCCAAAGAGACATCTACTGCGTCTCCTAAAGACACCCGCTTTCCCCTCTACTGTGTCCCTAAAAACGTATATTGCCCCCCTTGTACTGTTTCTCCAGTGTAAAAAAAAAGTTTAGGAGAAGGTTTTTCCTTTCCTACTACGACTGGTGGATTGATGATTCACTTGCTTAGTATTCAAATGTATTGATTGTAAGTCGCTTTGGAATAAGGCGTCTGCTAAATGCCAAAAATGTAAAAAAAAAAAAAAAGGAGATTGCTAGCATTCAAAGCTGAATCCTTCCAGTCAATATGAATATGACTTCTACTAATAACAAACTCATGGCTATAGACCTATCATCAATTAAACACAGGTGTTTCGCTTCATACCTTCACTCCAACTAACTTGGAATCATTGATTAATGAAGATAGATTCCTGTGGAGTTGGGAAAAATTCCTTTAGAGTTCAATTTGGACAAAGGAAGGAAAGCTAAACATGTTCCTGAATTGACTTGAATGTATTAAACTAAATGACTTTATTCATCCCAGTGGGTCAATTGTACTAGGCATTCGAAGTGGCAGCAAACATTCAATATAATGTATATGTTACGGTACATGTGGGAAAACTAGGGTTAGGGTTAGACATGCCAGCATGTACCAAGTCACCCTAGCACCTAACCCTAGTTTTTCTACATGTACCGTAACATATACATTTAGTGAATTTGAACCTAACCCTACAGCATAGGCCATAGAGACATGCTACAAAACATCCCTGTCACTGTACTGACTTCTCACAGTAAACATGGTTCTCCCTCTCTTTGGAATCATCACTTTCTTTTCTTTGTTTTTAAATCAATAAACTAGCAAAAAACTATTTTTGTATAGGCCTATATATGTTCAATGACAACAAAAGCACATACAACAATCAATCAACCAGTCAATCGATCTAGGTGACAATCTGAAATGAGTGATTATTCGAAAAAGCAAGATATTCTTTATTAATTTACAGTTAACCCACAACCACTAGAGGGGGCCACACTTAAAAAACATTTTTAATGCCTCATTAAACACTGTGATCTGTGGCAGAGAAAGACTTTACTCTGTAGAAACCTATGACCTGATACACTCTCCTGATTACTGTTCATACCTGGCACCTGAGAGAGAGACAGAGAGAGAGTATGAGTGTTTAAGTAGCATCAAACGCGGTGATCCATGCCAGAGGAAGTGTTTCCTCTGAAGCAACCTTAGTCCTGATCACAAATATTATTCTGATTACAGTTTATACTGACTGAATGAACAATATGATGATTGGAAATGACAGGTAAGAAGAGCGTATCTGTAAAACCACATGTTAGAAACAGACCAGACCTGTTCCAGGGAGGAGATCTGTACTGGGAGGGGAGGAGCATCAGTTTGCTGAAACGAAACTTACCTGTGTAGAGACATAAAAGTGTATCGTTGATGAGACATCTATCACACATACAGTAGAAAGGACAGAGACATCTATCACACATACAGTAGAAAGGACAGAGACATCTATCACACATACAGTAGAAAGGACAGAGACATCTATCACACATACAGTATAAAGGACAGAGACAGCATCAACACTCACAGAATCAAAGACAGGTGAGTTGAGAGACACACACCCACCTCAGTGTGGTCTGCTCCAATCACAACCTCTCTCCTCCTGGCCTCTGTCCAACACCACACCCCCTAGTACAGGACCAGGAAGTATTCCCGCCCTCAAACACAAACACAGAAATAAAACGGACTCACTGCTCAGTCTGGTAGGGTGTGCATCAAAATGGCAGAGAGTTTGGACTCCTTCAGTTGTCCGATCTGTCTGGATCTACTGAAGGTTCCGGTGACTATTCCCTGTGGACACAACTATTGTATGGGCTGTATTAAGGGCTACTGGGACCAGGATGATCAGAAGGGGGTCTACAGCTGCCCCCAGTGCAGACAGACTTTCATCCCAAGACCTCTTCTACAGAAAAACACTCTGTTGGCTGAATTAGTGGAGAAACTGAAGAAGACAGGACTCCGAGCTGCTCCTCCTGCTCACTGTGATGCTGGACCTGGAGATGTGGTGTGTGATGTCTGCACTGGGAGAAAGCAGAAAGCCCTCATGTCCTGTCTGGTGTGCATGGCCTCTTACTGTGAGACTCACCTCCAGCCTCACTACGAATCTCCTGCCTTTAAGAAGCACAAGCTGGTCAAAGCCTCCACACAGCTGCAGGAGAAGATCTGCTCTCGTCACGATGAAGTGATGAAGATGTTCTGCCGTACTGATCAGCAGTGTATCTGTTACCTGTGTTCCGTGGAAGAACATAAAGGCCATGATACAGTCTCAGCTGCAGCAGAAAGGACTGAGAAACAGGTAAGAACCAGAGCTACTCGTTAATGACTCTCTGATACATGTAGAACACATCGAACAGAAAAGGACTAACTAATTTTGATTATGATTGAGGACAATATCACATCATTGTACTTCCAGAGATCCAAAGTCTCTTCCACACTACTGTGTTCATGTATTGGAGAGGGTAAAGGATGTTGGTGTTATTGTTTTACAAGCTGGTTCTTGTCACGTAGGTTTTCAGAGGGAGAATGATTAACTCATAACATCCTGCATTTCCTGTCTAGCTTTCTATTCTCTCTGTCTCCAGTAACCATCAGGAGATCTGCCTCCATGACTTTTCATAGTCCAGCATCCAGCCTTTTGTTTATCAGCAGATTCTAAATGTGATTCATGGAATCAGAAGTGTCCTTTCAATATGAGTGATTACTTTAAAATCACAGGGCTCTTTTATAAAGTAAAGATGATAGTGTGTGAAGTTATTGTTTATCATAATTCAAGCAAAGTAAATATGCACAGTATTTATTAAAGTGTGTTTGTCCACAGAAGCAGCTGGGGATGAGTCAGCAGAAAGTCCAGGAGAGAGTCCAGGAGAGAGAGAAGGAACTGAAGGAGATCCAACAGGCTGTGGAGTCTCTCAGAGTGAGTATTGACAAGAGGAGACGCACCATTTCACTGCTCTCCTCCAATCAGCCACTCTCCAATCCCTGTGTGTGTGTGTGTGTGTGTGTGTGTGTGTGTGTGTGTGTGTGTGTGTGTGTGTGTGTGTGTGTGTGTGTGTGTGTGTGCGTGTGTGTGTGTGTGTGTGTGTGTGTGTGTGTGTCCTAACAGAGCTCTGCACAGGCAGCAGTGGAGGACAGTGAGAGGATCTTTACTGAGCTGATCCGCTCCATTGAGAGAAGGCTCTCTGAGGTTAAGCAGCTGATCAGAGCCCAGCAGGAGGCAGCAGTGAGTCAGGCTGAAGGACTCCTGGAGCGACTGGAGCAGGAGATAGCTGAGCTGAGGAGGAGAGACGCTGAGCTGGAGCAGCTTTCACACACAGAGGATCACATCCATTTCCTCCAGGTAACACTGACCTTCCATCTGGAATACTGAAGGGAGATTACTATTTAGTTATTAATTTCTCTCTCTCTCTCTCTCTCTCTCTCTCTCTCTCTCTCTCTCTCTCTCTCTCTCTCTCTCTCTCTCTCTCTCTCTCTCTCTCTCTCTCTCTCTCTCTCTCTCTCTCTCTCTCTCTCTCTCTCTCTCTCTCTCTATCCAGAGTTGTCAGTCTCTCTCCAGTCCCAGTGTATGTTCAGACTTCCCCAGCATCATTGAGGGTCCCCTTCAGTTGTTTGGAGATGTGAGTGAGGCTGTGTCTGAGCTGAGAGAGAAACTAGAGGACGTCTTTAAGGGGGAGTGGCCCAAGATCTCAACTACAGGTGGCTAAAAACTCTACCTGTAGTCCCTTCTCACAATCAACTTTAGAGCAATTAAAAGCCCTCGTCATCACCTTGTATACATGTACTGTATGTTTAACAATATGTGACAGCAGCTGGTGAAACTGTGAACAAGTCGGCAACCAATAAAAATGTAAATAAAGGTCAACGTCATTGAAAATCAATGACACACTTGCTAGTCAAACAATGGATTCGGTGAGTAATCCCCACTCTACACTAACTAGGTAGTAGTAGGCTTTACTCACCGAATCCATTGCATTGCAATATTTTGGCTTGACTATCGAGTGTGTCATTGATTTTATTTTTTATTTTCAGAATAAAAGTCTGAACATTTGGTCGGTTGCCAACTCTTTCCCGCTTTCACCAGCTGCTGTCACATATGATATAATCAGAATGTTCTATCTCTCTCTGTGAATGTGTTTGTAGTGAATGCAGTGGATGTTTTCCTGCCACCAGAGCCCAGGACCAGAGCCCAGTTCTTCCAATGTGAGTGTGTTTATCCTGAAGTAGCTGACAGTCTCTCTCCACTGATCCTCTCCACAAACCCTGAGATAGAACTAGAGAGCTCTAGGAGAGGGAGAGACTCATCAAAGACAGTCTACATATCTGACTCTCCTTCTTTCTCTGATCTGGTCTCTGCTCTGCTCTTCTCCCAGATTCCTGTCGGCTCACACTGGACCCAAACACAGCACACAGACGCCTCTCTCTGTCTGAGGGGAACAGGAAGGTGACATTGAACCAAGCCCAGTCATATCCTCATCATCCAGAGAGATTCACTAACTGGTATCAGGTGCTGTGTAGAGAGGGTCTGTCTGGACATTGTTACTGGGAGGTTGAGTGGAGTGGAGTGTGGGTTTATACAGGAGTCTCATATAAAGACATCAGCAGAGCAGGGGGAAACGTTGACGCTGGATTAGGACACAATAACAAGTCCTGGGTGTTAGAGTGCTATAGTGGTGGTTATAGTTTCAGACACAATAATGTTGTAACTGCAGTATCAGGCCCTCGGTCCTCCAGAGTAGGAGTGTACCTGGATCACAGGTCAGGTGCTCTGTCCTTCTACAGCGTCTCCTCTGACACAATGACCCTCCTCCACAGAGTCCAGACCACATTCACTCAGCCCCTCTATCCTGGGTTTTATGTTAATCCTGGGTCTAGGGCTGAGCTGTGTGAGCTGGAGTAGAGGTCCCTGTAAGAGTGATGCTTTATCATAACCTGTAGAAATATCTTTCTCTGTGATTTGGTCTAGGGGTTTAATAATATTATCATTATTATTATTATTTAGGAGTTTAATGATTTCACTCTTCTATGAATCTCAGAGGATTGACTCTCAGATTGAGCTCTCTCTGTAATGTCTACAATGTGAGATTATTGATGACTGGACCTACAGTAGGTTACACCCCTTAACCACAGGTCTAGGGTCAGATTAGATACCTCCACCCCCCATATACTAACTTGGAACTATTAGGAGGACAAAACTCCTAATAAGTATTTGACCTTGGACCTGTGGTTGTGGTTGGGCACCTCGGGATATTGAGCTGGTTGGTGGGTCTGCTGGCGACTCGGGTATTGCTCCCTCTGCTGGACTGAGGCTGTAAGGGCTCTGTTGTCTGTAATACTGTAAAGTTTAAACTAAAGAGGTGATTGATGATGAAGGAGAAAGATGAGGAGAAAGGACAGGGCTTTCTTTCCCTCAGCATGAAAACACTCCTTCCTATTGGTCCAAACTGCTGGGTCATGTATGTTCCTCCTTCCTATTGGTCCAAACTGCTGGGTCATGTATGTTCCCTATTGGTCCAAACTGCTGGGTCATGTATGAAAACACTCCTTCCTATTGGTCCAAACTGCTGGGTCATGTATGTTCCCTCCTTCCTATTGGTCCAAACTGCTGGGTCATGTATGTTCCTCCTTCCTATTGGTCCAAACTGCTGGGTCATGTATGTTCCCTCCTTCCTATTGGTCCAAACTGCTGGGTCATGTATGTTCCCTATTGGTCCAAACTGCTGGGTCATGTATGTTCCCTATTGGTCCAAACTGCTGGGTCATGTATGTTCACTCCTTCCTATTGGTCCAAACTGCTGGGTCATGTATGTTCCCTTCCTATTGGTCCAAACTGCTGGGTCATGGATGTTCCCTTCTACTGTGGGGTGGATGACGCCTCTTCCTACCATCACGGTTGTAAATATTATTTTGGACTGATGGTGATGATGATGCTACAATAAGGAATGTTCTGAATAGTATTACTAATATTTGTTTTGATTTTGATGTTTGATACCGTCTGAATGTCTTGGAAGCCATGTGCAAGGCACGGAGGGAGGGAGTGAGTGAGTGAGGTGTGTGTGTGTGTGTGTGTGTGTGTGTGTGTGTGTGTGTGTGTGTGCGTATGTGCGTATGTGCGTGTGTGTGTGTGTTGTTGTGACTGGTAGGTGTTGCTGTATGATCCTTTCCTTTGGCCTTTGTCCTCTGACAAAGCACTTACTGTATTATTATTGTTAATATTATTATTACTTTTGAGAATGAATGGTCAAAGACCAACTTCAACAAAGAGATGTAAAGATGAATTATTTAAAGATTGCATTGAATAAAGATATCGAATGGACTAGTGTTTGTCTCTGTGTGATTTCTCTCAAGTCCTCTTGCTTTCTGCCTTTTTTTGGCTTTTTAAAAAACACATCTTTTCTCCCTGGCCTTTGACCTGAGGTGAGCCTTCCTTCCCGACACTGCACTCTTTGCACTTTTATTTGTACTGCACCTTGCTGCTTTTAGTGTATTTTTCTATTTTATTTGTTTTCTTTAATCTGTATTTTATCTCTTATCTTGTTTTTCTCTTTAGATTTGATCTGTTAAGCACTTTGGGCGGCTCTTGTCGTTGTAAATCTTGTGCTATATAAATAAACATGACTTACTTACTTAGCTAACTATGTGCCCAGACGTGCCATAAATATTCGACAATCATTTAATAGTTGTCCAATTCACTTTTTTTTTTTTTCATTAAATAATCAGCATATTATTCTCGTCAGCCGATAGAACTGCTGTCCCCATCAGAGCATCTGGATGAAGATGGAGCGGGATGGCAAAGGGGCTGTGGCCAGGGTCTCGACCAGTGCAGCACCTCAGAAGGGAAAGTGACTGTGCTGACACACACACACACACACACACACACACACACACACACACACACACACACACACACACAAAGTAGAGGAGAATCTTCCTGTGTATTGCAGTATATTGTAATTTTTTGTTAGTTATGAATGAATGAATGAATGAATGAATGAAAGCATTTATTTCGAACATGTGCAGAGAGAAATAGTTATAACAACAAAAGACAAAACAAAAACAAAAACAAGAAAAAAACAAAACAAAAACAAGAAAAAACTAAACAAAACAAAAAACAAAACAAAAAACACTATTTACTTCACATGTCCGAAAAGTTATTATTTTCAATGAAATTGTTCATACATGTTGTAGGCACCTCTATAGATATTAATAAACTGGTTCAAGATCAGTTCGGTTGGTTGTTTGATTTGTGGTGGTTAGATTCATGCCTGAGGCAAGCCACCACTGACTCATCTCTCACACCTGCCACTGACTACGCAATTGACTCATTAAGTAGCACAGTCAAGTAGTTCCGAAACAGTAAAAAAAATATGAAGTTGAGCTAAAAGACACAGTAAATGATAGGCTCCTTATGGACTCCATAGCTGCTATTTTCAGATAAATATTCAGAGACAATGTGTTGCACAGCAGTTAATAAAAATACAAGATATACCGGTAATATAGGTATCCATAAATTAAGGTGCATGTATATGGGCAAAACTTAAATGTTGTAAACTGTTGAACTATCTCACATTTGCAATGATAACAGAGTTTAATTGTGTTTTTTTTTCAGAAGTGCAAATTGCACGGGTCCTGTTTCCTCTCACGTGACTCCTTCCCGCCCTCCGGTCCTATAAGAGACTCCAGGTCACAGACGTTCAGTCTTTCTTTTCTCTCCGACCATCAACCTGTTCGCTGCTCACCGCCCAGACCGACAAGACACCAGACCGCATCGGAGAAATCTGCTCACCTTACCGCGGAAAGCCTTCCACAATCAATGTATGGAAGACATTTTCATATCTTATCAATGTACATATTAATGTGTTAATATCTCACGTGCTGCAATTATTTTATTGAGTTAATCTTGCTTTGTTTAAACGGTGTGTGCACTGTCATTGAACTAGCTGTGTTAGCGTTAGCATTTCGTTAGCTTAGTTGCTATTCATTAGAGCTTTTCGTTCAATTCGGACTCTTTCCAATTAGATGCTAGCTAAGGGTCAATCGTCCGCATTCGGAAAACGCGCTATGTAATTGATTGTAAGCTACCAAGCTATCAAATCTAGCTAGTTATGTATAAAATATATTCCAAATGCTGCACTATGACAATAATGTAGCCGTGAAACCAATCTACATTCTACAGCTATTCAACCCCCCTTGAACCCTGACCCCCAGGTGGGCTGTCCGCACATGTCCATTATCAGAACACGTGGTGGACACGTTTTGCGTAGGGGGGGAGGCGGGGGGAGGCGATTTACTGTATATGCCGGCATGTTTTTCTGGCAGTTGCGCGTTGTAAAAACTCAAGCGTCAAACTCTGCTGTGTAGTATTCGACGGAGATGTAGAAACGTAGATGACTCATGAAGATGTTATAGCTAGCTATCTACAATTTATCATCAAAATAATGAACAGCAAGCTAGATCCAAAACTAGTGCCGGTGGAGAAGGGCAAGTGTGACATTGGACAGACTACCAAAACAGAAAAAGATAGTATCTGGTTTTTCAAATGGCGTCTTTGGCAGTCAATGAGTTAACGTCCTTATGATAATAATATTAATAATAATAATATTATTTATAAATATAATGTATTTTTAAAAAAAGATTATCATGGGCCCCTGTCAGTGCTGGGCGCTTAGAATCGTCCTAACTTACCCCCCCTAGCGGTGCCCTTGTATGTGCAGTATAACTTCTGTTAAGTCACATCCCTGCGTTGTCATATCATGAGCCCTTAACAAGCCAGGTAAGATAACACGATAAATATCTCTCACAGAGATCATTCTTACAACACAGAGTAATGTTATATATTAGCTCCTTAACTTCACTCATACAGTAAATGAACTTAACTCATTGACAGTAATTGAGTCTGCACAGCGCCACCTGCTGGCTACCTATAACTTTTATCTAAAATTGAAATATAGACCAGAACATTTTATTTTAACTCAACGAGACTAACCGGCATACATAATGGTCGAGTAGAGTGAAACAAAGAACAATTGAAATTAATTATATTTCAACTAAAAATCTGGTTGAGTAGGATAGCGAGCTAATTAGTTTAGCCAAAACTGCACGTGCGCTTTTTTTTCTTCCACCATACTTCAACCACAGATGTCGTTCGGGATGCCAGCAGCATTTTAATGTGAGGGAGACATTTGCAGATAATCATATTACACACGGTTCTAGTAGTGTTGTTGTATCAGAAAATGTTTTTATGAAAAAATCCACGAAAGCATCTCATAAGATGCCAGTCCAGTCCAGTGCAGTGGTACTACAATGCTAGGTCTGAACACGGACTACCATCACAATGGCCTACCGTTCAGATGTATCCTTGTTTAGCCTTCTTTACTTTAGTTTACGAATGGCATCTCTTTCTAACAACTGATGCATGTGTTAAATGAATTCCCATGCACTCTGTGTTCACTGCAGGTACTAATCATGGTGGACGAAGATGTTGTACGTAGCCGGCTGCCTAGAAAGGCAGGGGCCTCTCTTATGCACAGGGGCAGCAGCAGGGGCGCTTTTGGACGACATTTCTGTGTAAGTGGTGACACTGATTCCAGTAACCCAGACGTTTCTGGGGCTCTGCTACCAGAGGACTATAGGCCCATGAGGTCCTCCCTCGCCAAACCCCTGCTGCCAGACCCAATGCTGGAGGAGGAGGAGGAGGACGACTCTGATGACGACGACAGTGATGTCCTCTCCCTCCTTGGCACATCCCCACCCAAGTTGGACGACAGCTTCCTAAAATTGGGGCTCGGGGACCAGTCAAACAACCTGCAGAGCAGCCCCAAGAGTGGAGGTTAGGGGCCACGTGCTCTCACTTGATGATCAAACTGATATTGAATTCATATTAAACAACTTGTGAGTGTATTTAGAAGGGAACAGGTTATTTTGTGATGGAAGTCAGTGGAAACATTCACAGCTAGGCTTGAGGATTATAACATGGGGCATAAACCTGTTTGCCTTTTCTAACAGTTTGATTGAATAGTCTTCCATACTGTAGCCTACATACTGCATGATCTGCCAAGAGTCAGGGTTAGTACATCTCTTCTTCTGACTCTGAAAGCATCTGCTTTTCTAGTGGGTGACACTGACTGGCACATGGGTCGGATGGCAGCAGTGTCCAGTAACGTGTTTGACGACCTCCTGGGGGAGGGTTCCCAGTTCCACAGCTGCAAGAGCAGCCTGGCTGCCTTCGTCCTGGAGAGAGGTGAGGTCTTCTCTCTGCTCACTGGGGAATCTCAGGGATGCAAACTAGTCACCTTTTCGATTTTTTATCCAAAATCACGTCTTTTTTTATTTTTATGCATCCGAACCCCCCAAGAAGGTCTGTTTCCACAACTCTCGTTGACCTTCTCACCTTTTCAACTCCGTCCCTGGAATCTATTCAATAATAATACACTACAAAAATATGTTAACGGCTGTAAATGACACCTATTTTTGATGAGCATGTCTAATGTACGCACACACAGTTTATGTGTCGTCCATGTGTGTATATATATATATATATATGTGTGTCTATAGATTGTGAACGCTACAACGATCGCTACAACGTTGTGGCGTTGGGCACGGGCGAGTCAAGCTGCAGTGACTGGCTCTGCTTCAGTGGCACCATGGTGCATGACTGCCATGCCATGGTCATCGCCAAACGGGCTCTCCAAAGGTACATCAGCCTGACAGGAGTTTTGTTGGATCGTCTGGACTTACTTACTCACTTCACTCACTTGTTTGGTTTGTTTAGCTATTAATACTGGAGACCAGCAAATGATGTGTCCGATCCTGTATTTCTATTCAGGTTCTTGTACAAGCAGCTTCTGCTGTTCTTCAGCCATGACCCAAAGTGCAAGGAGCGCTCCATCTACGAGAGAAACTCAGACAGCCACCTGCTCCAGCTCAAGCCCAAAACCTACCTTCACCTCTACACCAACCAGACCCCAAGAGGGGCAGCACAGTGCGGTTTCATGTGAGTGTGCATTTTCATACTGGCTGCTGCTGTTGAGTGTCCAATGCGGAAATCTTAATTGCTTGCATCCACTCAGAAGTGTAAGAATTGGATGGGAATTACATTTTGGGGCAGTTTACATTTCACTAATTTAGTGATCTAATTGAGTGACCCAGTGAGAGTGATTGTGTGCATCCTCTGTCCCCATAGGAACTCCCCGAATCTCTACAGTTCCCTGAAGCTGCAGTGCCATGCTAAGGGCTCTCTGATCCCTGTGGCTCTCCTCCATCCGGGTGTGTGGGGCGCCCGGGTCTGCTGCATGTCCGACAGTGACAAACTTTGCCGCTGGGCCGTCACCGGGGTCCAGGGGGCGCTGCTGAGCCACTTCATTGAGCCACTCTACATCATCAATGTGGTCCTAGGTAAGTAACCAAGGATGCATTACAATCACAGTAGCATAGGCCGCCCTCCCTTGTAGGACTGACGCACAGTGCTCCAGTGACACTGGGAGGTATTAAGCCTCTAGTCCCCCCCGGCCAGGAATGGCTGTTCTATGTTCTACGGTAAGTAGCCGTTGACGGCTTTGGTTTTCAAACCATAATACAAACACAACAACCAGAATCTTAATGCTGACTTTTGGTACATTTTGAAATAGTCACCGAATCTTTCTCAATCTAGTCTGTTTTCCCTGAATAATGTGCTGTGTAATACTGGTGTGTGATACTTTTCTCAGGCTTGTTCTAATATTTTATCTTTATCTTGACAATTCTCAGCAATCTACAGCAGTGTTCTAGAATTGTATTGGGGCCTTAACTGGTTAAGAAGGAATTTTGAGAACTTGGTTCTGGTTTACTGGTCCGTTCAGGTGACTCCAGCTATAACTCGGACAACGTGTCGGACGCAATCAACAATCGCCTGGGGGATGACTGGGAGGAGCAGCTGGCCCCACCCTTTAGGAAACAGAGGATATTCTTCCTCGGTTGTGACGGGGTGGCGCCTCAACACAGCTCTCGCCACTGCAAAGACCTCAGCATCAACTGGTGCCTCGGGGACCTGAGCATCGAGGTGCTGGACAGCACAACAGGCTTTGTTGTCGATGGGTAAGTCAATGGTGCTACTGGTAGATGATGCTCGTAACATGGGAACAATTTAAGTATTTTTGATGAAACATAGATGATCTCGATGACTACTTTCATACTTACCGTACTTGGTATACTACCATTACAATGAAGTCTGATGGGTACTGAAGACCCATCTCTTCAGACTACATCTTGCCTGTCCATCTTGACTGTAAAGACCTCTTCACTCCCCACTACCCTGTACAGTTCCTCTACTGTATATATTAAAAAGATCCTTCCTTCTTCTAGCATTGTGACTGCCAATAGCACCTGCTCCTAGCATAGTTTTGTTCTTATGATGACTGATGGGATTCACTTACTTGTTAGACACGTTTGTAAGTTGCTTTGGATAAAAGCGTCTGGTAAATGTCAAACATTTAAAAACAAATTATGTTAAATGTATAATTTCATTGTGGAGGGAGCTTTCTATGTAGGCGTAATGCTCTCTCTGGCCCCTTAGCTCCCCAACTGTGAGTGGGCCTGGCTTCTCCAGCAGACTGTGCAAGAGAGCCCTCTACTGTTACTTCTGCAAAGTTGCAAAGCTGAGTGGGCAAAGTTCTCTACTGAACCTCCAAACCTGTCACAGTGCCAAGGTGAGTTGTTGAGCCATGAATCAGTAGATATCCTGGCACCCGTGGACCTGTATTTGTCTGCACTGCATATAGGCGACATCGTAGCCATATCATGTGCTACCGAATATCATCTGGCCAAGATTGTGTTGACAGCATGAATGTGAATTTTGTGTGATGTGTTCCTTCTTGTTTCAGTTGGAAGCCAGTCTCTATCAGAATGCCAAGATGGTTGTCAACCACCAGTTCCTCTCCAATGGCGCAGGACCCTGGGACTCCAAACACCTGGTCGACAGCTTCAGCCACTGAAGTCACTGAAGTTTGTAGTTTATGATGTTGTAGTTTATGATGTTGTAGTTTATGATGTTGTATAGAGTAAACTAGCTTGGGTGTGTTTCTTTTCTCAAACAGCACAACAGACACAACAAACCAGGAGCCCCCAGAAGCCCCAGAGCACAGTAGCAGCACCCTTCTGGGCTCAACAGACCCAATAACCTCAGGGTTACTGTTTCTGTCTAGAGCAGTGGTTCTCAAACCTCTCCTCGGGGACCTCCAGCCGTTCCACATATTTGATCTGTTCCACCACCAGCACACCTGATTCCACTAATCAAGTACAAACCATAATTGCTTTGTACTTGATTAGTTGAATCAGGTGTGCTGGTGGTGGAACAGATCAAAATGTGGAAATGCTGGTGGTCCCCGAGGAGAGTTTTTTTCTGGGGTCCCATGTCATCATCACTGACCACATTTTGAACACTGCTTTCTCACTCCCAGATTATCCACCTTGTTCTATCATTTCACTTTATCTCTCTTTCTTAAGATCGTTAATCGTCTTCTTTTAACACATCTATACAATTCACTGTTTCAGGGTTATATTGAATGTAATCAGAATGACCAGTGTATAAGAGATTATTTTTATTTTCTAACTTACATTTTGCAATTGAATAATTTACGTTTTGGATATGCATATTTCCAGGGTCAGTTTCTCTGTTATGGACCAAATATTGACACAAGAAAAAGGAAAATGATGAATGCTACTGCTAACAGAAAACAGTCTACACTGTTTGTAGAGGGGAAACTATACTGCTTCTAGTACATGTTTTGTGCAGTTTAAGACTAATTTTTTCATGTTTTGTTTCAGTCTTACCCAATAAAGAGCATTCCATATGATGTGTTTGTGTTGGTTTTGTACTTTTGTACAGAAAAAAATCTGAATTCATATGCAATGTATGTAGTGGAAATGGCGGTAATACTACAATGATGACAAGATTAACATGGTAACGTCATGGTCTTCATCTACTCAAGTCTTGGTACGATGAGATGTAATTGATGGCTAAAACCTGACAGCAGGGGGAGCCAAAGAGACTGCTAGCGTTCAAAGCTGAATCCATCCAGTCAATATGAATATGACTTCTACTAATAACAAACTCATGGCTATAGACCTAACATCAATTAAACACAGGTATTTCTCTTTATACCTTCACTCCAACTAACTTGGAATCATTGATTAATGAAGATAGATTCCTTTAAAATTCCTTTAGAGTTCAATTTGGACAAAGGAAGGAAAGCTAAACATGTTCCTGAATTGACTGGAATGTATTAAACTAAATGACTTTATTCATCCCAGTGGGTCAATTGTACTAGGCATTCGAAGTGGCAGCAAACATTCAATATAATGTATATGTTACGGTACATGTGGGAAAACTAGGGTTAGGTGCTAGGGTGCTAGGGTTAGGGTTAGGGTTAGACATGCCAGCATGTACCAAGTCACCCTAGCACCTAACCCTAGTTTTTCTACATGTACCGTATTCCCACATGTACCGTAACATATACATTTAGTGAATTTGAACCTAACCCTACAGCATAGGCCATAGAGACATGCTACAAAACATCCCTGTCACTGTACTGACTTCTCACAGTAAACATGGTTCTCCCTCTCTTTGGAATCATCACTTTCTTTTCTTTGTTTTTAAATCAATAAACTAGCAAAAAACTATTTTTGTATAGGCCTATATATGTTCAATGACAACAAAAGCACATACAACAATCAATCAACCAGTCAATCGATCTAGGTGACAATCTGAAATGAGTGATTATTAGAAAAAGCAAGATATTCTTTATTAATTTACAGTTAACCCACAACCACTAGAGGGGGCCACACTTAAAAAACATTTTTAATGCCTCATTAAACACTGTGATCTGTGGCAGAGAAAGACTTTACTCTGTAGAAACCTATGACCTGATACACTCTCCTGATTACTGTTCATACCTGGCACCTGAAAGAGAGAGAGAGAGAGAGACAGAGAGACAGAGAGAGAGTATGAGTGTTTAAGTAGCATCAAACGCGGTGATCCATGCCAGAGGAAGTGTTTCCTCTGAAGCAACCTTAGTCCTGATCACAAATATTATTCTGATTACAGTTTATACTGACTGAATGAACAATATGAAGATTGGAAATGACAGGTAAGAAGAGCGTATCTGTAAAACCACATGTTAGAAACAGACCAGACCTGTTCCAGGGAGGAGAGCTGTACTGGGAGGGGAGGAGCATCTCAACGTCAGTTTGCTGAAACGAAACTTACCTGTGTAGAGACATAAAAGTGTATCGTTGATGAGACATCTATCACACATACAGTAGAAAGGACAGAGACATCTATCACACATACAGTAGAAAGGACAGAGACATCTATCACACATACAGTAGAAAGGACAGAGACATCTATCACACATACAGTATAAAGGACAGAGACAGCATCAACACTCACAGAATCAAAGACAGGTGAGTTGAGAGACACACACCCACCTCAGTGTGGTCTGCTCCAATCACAACCTCTCTCCTCCTGGCCTCTGTCCCACACCACACCCCCTAGTACAGGACCAGGAAGTATTCCCGCCCTCAAACACAAACACAGAAATAAAACGGACTCACTGCTCAGTCTGGTAGGGTGTGCATCAAAATGGCAGAGAGTTTGGACTCCTTCAGTTGTCCGATCTGTCTGGATCTACTGAAGGTTCCGGTGACTATTCCCTGTGGACACAACTATTGTATGGGCTGTATTAAGGGCTACTGGGACCAGGATGATCAGAAGGGGGTCTACAGCTGCCCCCAGTGCAGACAGACTTTCATCCCAAGACCTCTTCTACAGAAAAACACTCTGTTGGCTGAATTAGTGGAGAAACTGAAGAACACAGGACTCCGAGCTGCTCCTCCTGCTCACTGTGATGCTGGACCTGGAGATGTGGCGTGTGATGTCTGCACTGGGAGAAAGCAGAAAGCCCTCATGTCCTGTCTGGTGTGCATGGCCTCTTACTGTGAGACTCACCTCCAGCCTCACTATGAATCTCCTGCCTTTAAGAAGCACAAGCTGGTCAAAGCCTCCACACAGCTGCAGGAGAAGATCTGCTCTCGTCACGATGAAGTGATGAAGATGTTCTGCCGTACTGATCAGCAGTGTATCTGTTACCTGTGTTCCGTGGAAGAACATAAAGGCCATGATACAGTCTCAGCTGCAGCAGAAAGGACTGAGAAACAGGTAAGAACCAGAGCTACTCGTTAATGACTCTCTGATACATGTAGAACACATCGAACAGAAAAGGACTAACTAATTTTGATTATGATTGAGGACAATATCACATCATTGTACTTCCAGAGATCCAAAGTCTCTTCCACACTACTGTGTTCATGTATTGGAGAGGGTAAAGGTTGTTGGTGTTATTGTTTTACAAGCTGGTTCTTGTCACGTAGGTTTTCAGAGGGAGAATAATTAACTCATAACATCCTGCATTTCCTGTCTAGCTTTTTATTCTCTCTGTCTCCAGTAAGCATCAGGAGATCTGCCTCCATGACTTTTCATAGTCCAGCATCCAGCCTTTTGTTTATCAGCAGATTCTAAATGTGATTCATGGAATCAGAAGTGTCCTTTCAATATGAGTGATTACTTTAAAATCACAGGGCTCTTTTATAAAGTAAAGATGATAGTGTGTGAAGTTATTGTTTATCATAATTCAAGCAAAGTAAATATGCACAGTATTTATTAAAGTGTGTTTGTCCACAGAAGCAGCTGGGGATGAGTCAGCAGAAAGTCCAGGAGAGAGTCCAGGAGAGAGAGAAGGAACTGAAGGAGATCCAACAGGCTGTGGAGTCTCTCAGAGTGAGTATTGACAAGAGGAGACGCACCATTTCACTGCTCTCCTCCAATCAGCCACTCTCCAATCCCTGTGTGTGTGTGTGTGTGTGTGTGTGTGTGTGTGTGTGTGTGTGTGTGTCCTAACAGAGCTCTGCACAGGCAGCAGTGGAGGACAGTGAGAGGATCTTTACTGAGCTGATCCGCTCCATTGAGAGAAGGCTCTCTGAGGTTAAGCAGCTGATCAGAGCCCAGCAGGAGGCAGCAGTGAGTCAGGCTGAGGGACTCCTGGAGCGACTGGAGCAGGAGATAGCTGAGCTGAGGAGGAGAGACGCTGAGCTGGGGCAGCTTTCACACACAGAGGATCACATCCATTTCCTCCAGGTAACTACACTGACCCTCCATCTGCAATACTGACAGGAGATTACTATTTAGTTATTAATTCTCTCTCTCTCTCTCTCTCTCTCTCTCTCTCTCTCTCTCTCTCTCTCTCTCTCTCTCTCTCTCTCTCTCTCTCTCTCTCTCTCTCTCTCTCTATCCAGAGTTGTCAGTCTCTCTCCAGTCCCAGTGTATGTTCAGACTTCCCCAGCATCATTGAGGGTCCTCTTCAGTTGTTTGGAGATGTGAGTGAGGCTGTGTCTGAGCTGAGAGAGAAACTAGAGGACGTCTTTAAGGGGGAGTGGCCCAAGATCTCAACTACAGGTGGCTAAAAACTCTACCTGTAGTCCCTTCTCACAATCAACTTTAGAGCAATTAAAAGCCCTCGTCATCACCTTGTATACATGTACTGTATGTTTAACCATATGTGACAGCAGCTGGTGAAACTGTGAACAAGTCGGCAACCAATAAAAATGTAAATAAAGGTCAACGTCATTGAAAATCAATGACACACTTGCTAGTCAAACAATGGATTCGGTGAGTAATCCCCACTCTACACTAACTAGGTAGTAGTAGGGTTTACTCACCGAATCCATTGCATTGCAATATTTTGGCTTGACTATCGAGTGTGTCATTGATTTTATTTTTTATTTTCAGAATAAAAGTCTGAACATTTGGTCGGTTGCCAACTCTTTCCCGCTTTCACCAGCTGCTGTCACATATGATATAATCAGAATGTTCTATCTCTCTCTGTGAATGTGTTTGTAGTGAATGCAGTGGATGTTTTCCTGCCACCAGAGCCCAGGACCAGAGCCCAGTTCTTCCGATGTGAGTGTGTTTATCCTGAAGTAGCTGACAGTCTCTCTCCACTGATCCTCTCCACAAACCCTGAGATAGAACTAGAGAGCTCTAGGAGAGGGAGAGACTCATCAAAGACAGTCTACATATCTGACTCTCCTTCTTTCTCTGATCTGGTCTCTGCTCTGCTCTTCTCCCAGATTCCTGTCGGCTCACACTGGACCCAAACACAGCACACAGACAACTCTCTCTGTCTAAGGGGAACAGGAAGGTGACACTGGGACAAGCCCAGTCATATCCTCATCATCCAGAGAGATTCACTGACTGGTCTCAGGTGCTGTGTAGAGAGGGTCTGTCTGGACGTTGTTACTGGGAGGTTGAGTGGAGTGGGGTGGTTTATACAGCAGTCTCATATAAAGACATCAGCAGAGCAGGGGGAAACGATGACGCTGCATTAGGATACAATACCAAGTCCTGGGTGTTAGAGTGCTATAGTGGTAGTTATAGTTTCAGACACAATAATGTTGTAACTGCAGTATCAGGCCCTCGGTCCTCCAGAGTAGGAGTGTACCTGGATCACAGGTCAGGTGCTCTGTCCTTCTACAGCATCTCCTCTGACACAATGACCCTCCTCCACAGAGTCCAGACCACATTCACTCAGCCCCTCTATCCTGGGTTTTATGTTAATCCTGGGTCTAGGGCTGAGCTGTGTGAGCTGGAGTAGAGGTCCCTGTAAGAGTGATGCTTTATCATAACCTGTAGAAATATCTTTCTCTGTGATTTGGTCTAGGGGTTTAATAATATTATCATTATTATTATTATTATTATTATTATTATTATTTAGGAGTTTAATGATTTCACTCTTCTATGAATCTCAGAGGATTGACTCAGATTGAGCTCTCTCTGTAATGTCTACAATGTGAGATTATTGATGATGTCACTAATCTATGATGTGGGATATTCTCTGTGTTTGATTTTGCAGAGTCATCATGTTATACCTTTATCATTATGTCCGTATTTGATGTTATTGTAGAACAGTTTTTTCACGACCAATAGAAATGCTGCATGACAACATATTTTTCCACTGGTGTCCTACATGTATTCTTATTGATTATTATCTATTGATCTATTCCGTCTCTAATATGAAGTACTCTCCTCATCGTCATCAAAGTTGACCAGTTGTTCTGTTCAGTTGGACAGAACTATGTTGGTCCAGTCTTTCTGATCTATTTGAAGCCCAGTAGAACAGCCAGCTACTGGATATGTGGGATTGAAAATGAATCTGAATGATCATGTATCATCAATTAACATTAAACAAATCATCAGATTGAGAAATGTGTCAGAATTCGTCCTTTTAGTTTCCACGGTTGTTGAATAGTGTCCATGTGTTGATCTGGGTGGTAATAGGAGTGTATCTGCTGCCATCTCCTGGACATATGGAATTACTGATCTGACAAAACTATAATGAGTTAAAAAAATAAAAGTATATTTTCTATGAGACAGGCAGTGGAGGTTCCTCCATAGAGGTGGAGGAGGCCTGGCCTCCCCAATAATTTGAGAGAAGAGAGAGAGATTTAAAAAAGCAATAATAATTATATTTATTTTATTTATTTATTTATTTAACAAAAAACATATTTACATTTTTATATTAATATTATTTCCGTTTTGTTCATAAATCTGAAGTTTTCCATGGCTAAAACCCAATATTGCAATTGTAAAGCACCTACAGGCCAGAATCCCTATCCGTTTGTATTGAGGGAGGCCAGGCCTCCCCCAGGAAAGTGGTTTCTCATAGAAGTCAATGTAATGCAATTTTTTTCATGGCAATATGTGATTGGCCAAATCACTGAAAATGGGTGGGCAACGGAGGCCTGGCCTCACCATGCATTGAGTCCAGGGCTGAAAGATTGACATTTTGTTCGTCCAATCACATGAAGCCATTTTGAGAATTCGCCAGTCACTTCAGTCAAAGAAACACTCGCCATAGTGGCTACGAGTGTCCTATCAACTTGTCCTTTGCAGGACACGTCTAGATAGAACACCCATGGCTATTATCCCTGAAATTATTATCCTTACTTTTGCTTAAAATGACCTCGGAAGTCGGCGAGATTCTGGCGCGATTTATACATCGAATAGGTAGACAACATTTAGGATTTATTGAACAGTTTTATTTTTAATGTAGTCGATTTCGTTTTATTACAAGTCAATTTAATATTCGTATGTGAATATATATAGTGAAGCGAGCAAGCGGAAAAAAATTGGCCTCCTCAATTCTGGAAGTCACCAGCCTCCACTGGTGTACATGTCCATGTGATAGTTATGTGCAATGTGTGTATGTTTTTTGACACTGCTGTATTGAGCTTTTCCACCTGTAGGCCTACCGAAAACACATTCCACCGACCTAGGTCGTGTGCAGGGTTCCCACGGGTCCTTGAAATCCTTGAAAGTTTGTGAATTTGAAGAAAAGAAATCAAGGTCTTAAAAGTTTTTGAAAATAGACATGGGTCATTGAAAGTGCTTGAATTCCCCTCCCCCCCTCTCTCTCTCTAAAAATATCTGTATAAACATTTTTTTTTACTTAGCTTGTCAACTAATAAATAAGTCTCTGTATTGCTTAACTTTACACATATTTCACAATATATGGTTTAGCTGTGCTGTGGTAGAGAAGGCAAGAGACCATCTAGTGTTCACACATTCAAGCCTCTCTTTTTAATTGTTGTCTGTGAGCGGATAGTTCCTATTATATAAATTCTCATCTAGTTCTGTCTCAAACTATGCCGTGTTGGGTCCTTGAATTTGAGGGAATTGAGTCTTGAAAGGTGCTTGAATCTGATGTTTCAGAAGGTGTGGGAACCCCGTGTGTGGTCATTAAACCATTCATTCATTCGTTCAGTCATCAGTCAGTGATTTATTTAGCTTCATTGTCATGGACAGTATTGGATTGTATAAAACACAGTAGACGCTGCTGCTACAAATGCTAAAAAGAAGAGATGAACAGACAATTTATTTTCAACACTTAATTTTACATCACTTTGTACAGCATTCAAACATACGAAAAAAATAAGAAAATCTTTCAAATCAACATTTTATCTTTTCAAGTCTTTGTCTGTCTATTGTCTGAGTACTACTGACTCAAGACAGCCAGTCTATCAGAGGGGCCGTGGCCTTGACCCGCCAGTAAACATTGTCAAAGTAAATTAACATTCTCAATCAAAATATAATAACTAAATGTAATATGATTATAGTTGCTACAGTGACAGACGATAGTCAATCTTACACTCTGCATATGAGCCATTTTTGTCTTCTATATATGTAAGCATGACTGTGTGTGTGTGTGTGTGTGTGTGTGTGTGTGTGAGAGAGTGTGTGAGAGAAATGTGGGTAAGAATATAGATATAGTGTGTGTGTGTGTGTGTGCGTGTGTGTGTGTGTGTGTGTGTGTGTGTGTTTGCCTGTAGGGACAGACAGTGGAACAGTTGTTGTTGTTATTTATTCCATGGATTGTGATGTCACAGTAGGGGATCAGTAGATTCTGGCCTCAAGGGGGGCAGGAAGAGGTGTGTCTTCAGTTCTCTGGAGAGACCCTCCCGCTCTGTGTCTCTACATCCGCACTACTACTCTGAGCTTGGTCCTGATCATCCTGACGCTGGCTCGGTTCCCCAGTAGTCCCAGGTTTGGTCTGGCCCCGCCCCCCCCGCCGTGAGTCCTCCAGGGCCAGCTGCATGGCCCAGATGCTGAGCGGGCGCATGTAGGCCAGGGAGCGGTAGATGCCCTTCTCACAGTACGCCTCGGGGGTCTGGAAGGCCATGCCCAGCCGCTCCCACACCGTCCTGTAGCAGCCTTCTGCTGTGCGGAGGCCCTCCTCCAGCATACCCTGGGACATGGAGGTAAAGAGATAAAAAGGTGAGGCTTTTTCTGTATGAAGATGAGAGATTCTACAGGGTATCCGCGGTGTCTTGAAAAGTATTAAAAGTTGATAAATCAATTTTAAGTATTAAAAAGTCTTATCACGATTTTATGAGGTCTTGAATTTTGTAGGTATTTTTTCTGAATTAGACTGTCCAAAGAGTTTGAGTCCTAAAAACCTTTAGTAGAAGTTTGTGAATTTCCGGTTCATCTTTAAACAAAGATGAACCGGAAATTCTGTTGTATAACAGTGGTCTAGTCTATTGCAAACTAAAACTGTTAAGTTAAAGGTGTCACTGATGTAAACGGTTACAGCTCCAAGTGGCGGTGAGGTCTGGAAAAATGTTTACAAGGTCTTTAAAAAGGTATTGAAATTAACCTCAAGATTCCTGTATATACCCTGAGTAGGTAACAGACACAGCTGTTCTAGTGTCAACTGTCACTTAGATCCAACTGTCACTTAGATCCAACTGTCACTTTCAAATTAACCTCAATTAACCTGTTATAGATGAAGCAGCGTGTGTGGCTCACATTCATAACTGTGCTGGGAAGAGTAGTTCTATTTTTTTGTGTGACACATTATTTGTTAAATAAATTAAATTGTATCTATAAATGTTGAATGAATAATCTTAGATTATGGTTAGACACACAAGGGGCAAAGGAGGTTGTACTGAGTCACACACACACACACACACACACACACACACACACACACACACACACACACACACCTCGTGGATCATGGTGGCGGCCAGTCCGTACACCACCCCCACCCACACCTCATCCGACTGGACACTGGATCTGTCAGGCACTCCTTCTGGACGCATGCCGTTGACCGCGCCCATCTGACCCTTGGCGAAACTCATCACGTTCAGATGAAAGACGGACTTCAGCGCACTGCAGATCTTCTCCTTTGGAAACGCCTGGTGAAGGAGAAGGAAAATGTAAGAGAAACTAGGCTTTAATTCGGTTGTTAAGTCTGACGTCAAACGTGACGTTTAGCAATTTCCGGGTCCAAACCAGAAATTCCCTGCACCAGAGTACCAGTGTACTACAGCGGTAGAATGACAGTTCAATAATTTTTTAGACTCGGATCTATTCATACAACAAGGGACACAGCACTTTCACGGTTTTTCCCATATTTGTCAGGGTCTTTGAGCCTCGGAAAAGCGCTATATAAATATTATGAATTATTATTATTACATTCGAAGACAGCGCCTCAGCCAACTTTGGACCCGGAAACACGTCACGACTTAACAACCGAATACCCAGCTAATTTTGCACAATTCAATATTTCGTGTCGAGTGGCTCTACTACTTTGATAGTCAACTAGACTTTACAGAGGAGCGGCTTCTTCTGTCGATGCTCTTGTGTGGCACTTTGGTCTCACCTGATACTCGCCGTCTCCCAGTCCAGACGCACGCAAGAACCACTGGCCGGCACACTGGTCTGACATGACGCTGTTGGAGAGATCCCGTCCACTGCTGTCGTAGTTATAGTACTTGCCTGAAGAGAGAGAGAGAGGGGGATACGAAACAGAGATTTCCAACTTTGTTTTCCATATTTTCTTCAAGAAACAAGCAGATACTTGTTGCTTGTTCATGAGGAGGGTTGGTCTAAGCAAGACCAACATAGATAATTCAGATCTTAACTTGTAAACAACTTGGCGTTAACAAAGCCGTCATTGGAAATACTAGCGAATCAGCAAAGTGCTTATCTTAAAGGGTTGATCATCACCATTCCATAGCAGCTTGTCGAAGGCAGCGCTCCCGCGGTCCAGTATGTCTCTGTAGCGCTGGAAGACCGTCTCGTTTGTCCACCAGCCTGGCCATCTTACACATCACACACACAGAGGCCAGCCACAGACCCCCACAGTAGGCACTGAACACAAGAACACACACACACACACACAGCAGAAGGTGAGAAAGACTCACATAATTGCATATTACACAAGCTAGCTCAATATCTTAACACTAGTGGAGAACTGATCAGGGGACTGAAAAATAAGACCAAATATCACAACCACATTCTAATTCATGGAAATCTTACATTAGGATGCTAGGGTTAGGG
>NC_137687.1:3351140-3378640 GCF_963989245.1 Nansenia antarctica
TGACCAGTGAGAGATGCACTCCATAGTCCAACAGTCATTATCCCCCAGGCTCATGAAACAAGCCCACTGTAGACAATTGACTGTCTTCCCCAAGCACACCCCATGTATACAGACTATGGAAACCTTAAGCTCACAGCCACTTCGTGAGCTTAGAATGGTAAGGTTCTATCTCCGTTTAGAATGATAAGGTTCTATCTCCGTTTAGAATGATAAGGTTCTATCTCCGTTTAGAATGATAAGGTTCTATCTCCGTTTAGAATGATAAGGTTCTATCTCCGTTTAGAATGATAAGGTTCTATCTCCGTTTAGAATGATAAGGTTCTATCTCCGTTTAGGGTAGTTCAGAGATATTGAGCGTCAACGTTTTTACATTCCATTATGTTTTGTGAGATGGAACCTTTGTGTTTTAATAATTACTAACTCAAAAATGTCAACATTTTAAAAATAACACCACACAGGCATTAATAAACACCTAATGGATCAGGTTATGTAAAAAAAAACTCACGACTTTACTCCTGAACTATCTATCATCACTAGTGTATCCTGTCTCATCCGTCCCTCCAGGTAACTCAGCAGTCATTAAGTCAACTCAGCAGTCGTTCCCACCTGGCAGACGGGCCACATGTCCCCCAGGTACGTCCTGTCCTGGGTCAGGTGAAAGTCCCTGTACACCTGCAGGACAAACTTCAGGTTCAGGTCCTTCCAGTCGGCCGTGTCGTGGATCAGGTAGGCGTTGACCCGCTGCCACGGCTCGTCATCTAGGGTCACAGGGTCACAGGGTCACAGGGTCGCCACAGAACAGGCTTAGACACTATTCACACAAAGCCTTGTTGTTGAGATATCGAGTGCTGCTTGCATGGGGTGAATACATACCTGGGTCTCCGATGTCATGAGGGACCACGTTCTTAGCTTTGACAGGAGAGCAGAGCCCGCTCATCAGATGGAGTCTCTCTGTAGGGTCATGCTGAACCACACTGCCAGCTGAGAGAAAAATTGATTACATTTACATTTACATTTTTTGGCATTTAGCAGACGCCTTATTCCAAAGCGACTTACAATCAATACATTTGAATACTAAGCAAGTGAATCATCAATCCACCAGTCGTAGCAGGAAGAGTAATCCAGCTCAGGCCCGGGGCCAATGATAGAAGGAAAAACCTTCTTCTAAATCACCTTCTTCTAAAACCTAGTTTTATTTTTATTTATTATTTATTTTTTGACACTGGAGAAACAGAGAAACAGTACAAGGGGGGCAATAGAAGTTTTTAGGGGACACAGTAGAGGGGAAAGCGGGTGTCTTTAGGAGACGTAGTGCTGAGGGGCAGAAGATGGATTATGAGCAGTGAAAGATGCATCTCGTACTCGATATGCACACGCTGTAACACACACACACACACACACACACACACACACACACACACACACACACACACACACACACACACACACACACACACACACACACACACACACACACACACACACACACACACACACACACACACACACACACACACACACACACACACACACACACACACACACACACACACACACACACACACACACACACACACACACACACACACACACACACACACACACACACACACACACACACACACACACACACACACACACACACACACACACACACACACACACACACACACACACACACACACACACACACACACACACACACACACACACACACACACACACACACACACACACACACACACACACACACACACACACACACACACACACACACACACACACACACACACACACACACACACACACACACACACACACACACACACACACACACACACACACACACACACACACACACACACACACACACACACTTAACTCACCGATATCATATTGCAGGCTCAAGGCGAGTTTGGGCCAGAGCATGATAAGTGCAAAAGAGGCATAGAAGTGCACGTCGTAGGTGTTGTACATCCTGTACTCCTGACCTGGGGAAACGTGAGGGAACATTCCAGAATATAGATATTTTATTGGATCCCTTAGTGACATTTCCCTGTAGCTCATCAAATAAGCACAGAACACAACATACCGTGAGCTTAGAATGATAAGGTTCTATCTCCGTTTAGGGTAGGTCAGAGATCTTGGGCCCTATTATGCACTTCTTAACTTGCCGTCTTAAGTCTTAATTAAGACGCACCGCCAGGTTAAGACCTACCGCCACCCTTATTATGCGCTTCATACGCGCTACTGCTATTATGCAGGTGTCGATAGGCGCCCACACATAAGACGTAAAACTCCCGTGCATATATTGCTCATTGTGGGAGTGTTCATATGTTAATGAAGTGCACTAGGCGCCCCTGCTATTATGCGATCTGACTTTGCTCCTAGCGCTAAGAAGTGGTTTGAAGGTTTGAAAAGTTCTTAAGTTTAGACTTCATGCACGTTTTGAAACACGAGCGCGCCTCCGCGGTTTGCGCATGCATGTGGGCACACATGAACACGCACGTGGCTCCACGGCAAGACGTCAATTACGGTCACAGTATAAATGCTTTATTTCAGAAGGGAGAGGCAGAGAAGCGCGCTGACCTCCTTCTTAGGACTTCCATAATAGCATAGCGCTAATGACTCAACGCAGCCGGTTCTTAAAGGGAATGGCACCTGGCACGCTGATTGGGTTGATTGAGAAGACGCCCAAAACACACCCATGACTAATTTCTTTGCTTAGCGCCGGGTTTTAGGCGCCCACTACCGCACGCATAATAGCAAAGTGGCCTTGACCACGCCTCCACGTCTTAAGTTTAGATCTACCGCCTCGTCTTATTGATGAAGTGCATAATAGGGCCCCTTGAGCGTCAAAGTTTTTACATTCCATTATGTTTTGTGAGATGGAACCTTTGTATTTTATTAATTACTAACTAAAAAAATTTCAACATTTTAAAAATAACACCACACAGGCATTAATAAACACCTAATGGATCAGATTATGTAAAAAAAACTCAATTTTGACCGAAAATTGAGATAGAACCTTATAATTCTAACGTCACGATACTGTACATCCCAATACAGGATATCAAACAGGGCTTCCATTACAGTATTACATAAATGTACATGTGTGGAGGGCAGAAGTATATGGCAGGGAGAACAATGAGGGTAGGGAGATATGAGGTAATACTGTATATGAGATTTAGATTAGAGCTGTATGCCTCGGAAGAGTGTGGACGCTCCATCATTGAGAATGTGGAAGAGGGGGCTCTGGAATGTATTGGTCTGGAAAGATTAACCTACATCATTAAAGGCAAGCGGAAAGACTTTGACAAGCTGTGGGAACCATACATGAAGAACATGTAGGATAGAATACTTTATACAAAGTGGAGGAACGTTTTGTTTTCGTTTTTGTTTTATTAAGTTGTGTGTGTCTATGTTTGTGAACTTTGTTATAGTATGTTTCTCTTTCTTTGTCTTTTGTTGTTTTGTCTTTGATGTTGGTATATAAAAATGATAATAAAAATATTGTGGAAAAAAAGAACCTCACCCTCCAGGTAGGCGAAGCGTCCGTACTCCTTGATGACGGCGGGCTGAGCAGGCAGCCCCCCCTCCTCGCTGCGTATCCCCCCGCTGACATCACTGTCCTCAGGCAGCTCCGTCCACACCGTCCCCCCGTCCACCACGTAGTACAGCTCGTTGAACAGAGCCGACTTATACCAGGAGGGGAGGGAACTAACACACACAAGAGAGAGAAAGATGCTGATTTATGACTAAAGCAGCATTGAGTGGATGGATGTGCATTGTGTTGTGCAACTGTTGGCACGGCTGGTGCTGTGTTCTGGCATACGCCCTAGCATATTTATCAGACAATACAAAACACGTAAAATGACCATTTAAACAAATGGAAATGACAATGTTTCATAAGCCCATTGCGCACATTTAATATGCGTAAACATGCTTTATTTGTTATGCATGTTTAACAAGGGGACTAACTGTGTACATGTAACCATACATGAAGAACATGTAGGATAGAATACTTTATATGAATGAATGAATGAATGGTCTTTGTTGTCATTGCTATAGTACAGGTACCAAACAACGAAATTTGGGACAAAGTGGAGGATAGTTTTGTTTTTGTTTTGTTTTTTATTCAATCCAAAATTGATGCAGGTTGTGTGTGTCTATGTTTGTGATCTTTGTTATTGTATGTTTCTCTTTCTTTGTCTTTTGTTGTTTTGTCTTTGATGTTGGTATATAAAAATGATAATAAAAAATATTGTAAAAAAATAAAATAAAACTGTGTACCTGTCCTGCACTATAGGTCTCTGCCACTCCTCGATGCTCCTCTCCCACTCTCTGTAGTGTGTCAGGGCGTAGTGACTGAGCGAGGGGGCCGCGTCCCCCTTAGTGCCGTAGAAACGTGTGTACCTCCTAGAACAGACACACAAAACACTGTTGATAAAGTGAAATCCTCTGCTAGACCCGTATATTAACAGTGCTGTAGTGTTGTCATTGTTGTGGTGTTGTCATGTTTTAAGTGTAAGGATTTGGCCTTTTGTCTACATCGGGTGCACTCTGGTTATGTGTCATGCGAAGAAAATCAGTTGCGGTTAAAAAATAACAGTCCAGAGTCTGTCTTTGCCTTTAGGCTGTGTAATTAGAGCCTGTTTGTGTGTGTGTGTGATATGTCAGTTAAGATTGTGGCACATATTAAGAAGCGTACGGGACCTGAGGTGTTCCCTCTCCCTGGAGCCGAAGGTGATCTTAGGCATGTCCCAGGCCAGGCTGAACTCCAGGGCGTTGTGCCCCTGGGCGGGCACCGAACAGCTCACTGCCAGAGCCGCTGCCACTTTCTCCCCCTTTGGAGTGGGTGGGCTGGAGCCTGGGGTGAGACCGGGGTGAGACAGGGGTGAGACAGAGGAGTGTCAAAGGGCGAAAGCTGATCAAAGTTTATGTTCATTAAAGGCTTGGCGGGTTTTACAGTTATACCATAAACCCCGTTTTTTTTCTGCACAGTTCTTTGTCAATACCATACCATCATAAAACCGTCATAAATCTAATAAATGCCTTAATAAAACCGTCCGTGTCAGCACCGACAGCATTTTACACGTGTTGTTCTCATTACCGTAATTCCTAGACTATATGTGCTATCGAATATAGGGTATGTAGCTACTAAGCTAGCTGGCAGGTTGCATGCTGTTGTAACTTTTTTGATTGTCAGGACAGGAAGAGCATGTTTTATTCTTTTCAGAAGGTGGTATCGTAATGGGTGGTCTATTCACACCCGGCTCACTCTTGGTTGGCAACTGAATACAGGCTGATTCCAGTCCCATGAAACGAGGTCACAGAAGTAGTTGAACTTGCGTTGTGGTCTAGGTTGTCAAGGGCACCGACTGTGGTCTAGGTTGTCAAGGGCACCGACTGTGGTCTAGGTTGTCAAGGGCACCGACTGTGGTCTAGGTTGTCAAGGGCACCGACTGTGAACAGCTCCTTTCCGGAGATAAGCAGGAGCCACAACACCGTCTGCTTCAAAGCGTCCACATGTAGAAGTAGTAAGCCAGTCTTCAACAGAGAACAGAGCCTTCAGCGTGGCCGCACCTACTCTGTGGAACTCCCTCCCCATAGTGATCCGCAACGCCCCCACCCTGGACTCCTTCAAACTAGCCCTCAAAACCCATCTGTTCTCCGAGGCATTTGGCCCCTAGTCATTGTTTTAGTTTTTGCTTTGTTTGTTTTCGGTTTTGTCTGTCCGTTCCATCCCCTTGTACAGCGTCCTTGGGTTTTTGAAAAGCGCTATATAAATTAAAGTTATTATTATTATTAATTTGGATAATCCTGTCATACAAAGTGCTTATACCCAAATGGTATAACTGCTGGACAAGTTTCTTGCTTCTGGTTTGTGCATTGTACACACTGATGCCAAGTTGGAACCCATTCATCACCATGGAGGCAAGAGACTTTAGACTTGAAGGCAGTGAGTTGTTTTCTTGACATTTTGTCAGGAAAAGAATATTTCCTATTTTACATCATTTGGAAGGTATGCTGGCCAATACCCAAGTTACAATCAGACTGAGCTTATTTAATGGCCTAAAAAGAGCATATTACCACCAATGTTCTTCTTAAGACTCAAGAAAAACGTGCTTTTCTCATGGATTGTGATTAAGAGATTTTTGAGCACTGTATGCACATTTAAAACATGTCTGGTGGGCTCCTTCCAGTAGGGTCTAAGGAAGCCCAATGCAAAATGTGGTGCTTTTATCCACCCGGTAAGTCTGAACAAGAGCTTTTATCCACCCGGTAAGTCTGAACAAGAGCATTGCACTATGTGCAATATGACAACCCTAGGGTACATAAGGTTGCAGAGAAATAGGAAATGTTAGAATAGGTATAGCATAGCATAGACTAGAGTACAGCACAGTGTTTTATCTGTACAGTATAGTATAGTGGATAGTGTATATAGCCTTTATTTATGTAAACCAGCTCCTTTCCCTTCTTGTTTTTTTTTTGTTTGTTTTTTTTCCTAGCACCAGGGGAGCCCCCCCTCCCAAATTTCGTTGTATGGTACCTGTACTATATCAATGACAATAAAGACCATTCATTCATTCATTCATTCATTCATTCATTGAGCCACTTGACTAACAGTGCTGCTTATGTGACAAAACTTGTGGTTGTATAGTCACGCTATAGTAAAGGCCAAGCAATAGACAAAGTTCATAGCTGTGTAGTTATAATGATGTAAATGTAACCGGGCGGCTGTGGCTTAGGAGGTAGAGCCGCCGTCTAATGATCGAAAGGTCGGCAGATCGGTGGTTCAAGCCCCGGCTGGCCACATGTCGAAGTGTCCTTGGGCAAGACACTGAACCCCGAATTGCTCCCAGTGAGTGGGATCACCTTGCATGGTAGCTTGCCGCCATTGGTGTGTGAATGGGTGAATGAGAGGCCGTTGTAAAGCGCTTTGGATAATAAGTCAGTCCAGCTTTGGCTATATAAGTCAGTCCATTTAAACGTTGGTGATTGGTTGGTAATACTGACCAGTAGGAGAGTCCAGCCGTCCATCAGTGATGAGGTCACTCCACAGCGCCCCGCAGGTTCCCTTTGGACTAAACGCTGTCTGGTGACTGACCTCCCTGTCAGGCTGTGACACACACACACACACACACACACACACACACACACACACACACACACACACACACACACACACACATTCCACAAATCCAATAAGGTTGTGCATATTTAACCCTAAGTGTGAATAGTCTGCTTGCACAACAGTGAAGCCATAATGTGATTAACTGTTACTCATAATAAATTAGATAATGTCGAACCCTAACCTGCTCGCGGGCGGCCATGCACAGAGTGTAGGGGTTCACAGTAGTGCAGTGATGAAGCAGGACTCCAGAGACACCCTCCCCCTCCTTCTCCAGGTGGAATGGTTCGTTCCAGTGGCCCCCGCTCTTGTCGTCCTTGTGGCCCGATCCGTTGACCATCGTCAGCATGATGGAGACATCCAGGGCGTAGTCGTTCCTGTTCTCTATGTCCCAAACAAACACCGCCACTGGCAGGCTAGAGTCCTACAGGACGGGGTGATGGGGGGGGATGAAAGAGAGGAAGAGGAGGAAGAGGAGGAGTCAGAGACCAGGAAGCAGAGAGAGAGAGAGCGATACAGTTAGACAATAACTACAGAGTGCTTGACAGGAAAGTGTAAGGCCAGGATTGCCTGGAGGGATAAAGAAACAAAAAGGAAACAAAACTAGACCCCAGTAATATCAGTAATCCCCCCCTACCCCCACTCCCACTTGAGAACCCAGGTCAGAACCCTCCAGGAGGAGGGTGAACAAGGCATGCAGTCATGCGGTCAGCTCTAGGCCTGACTCAGGGGAGAGGACGCCCCTGCCTTGCATAGTCCCGTGGGCTGCGCCATTTAAACAACCAGGCAATTCTCCTGATTGGGCATCAATGGGACACAAGCTCAGGCTTGATCACCCTGTAGCTGGCCGCCTTAGATGAGTGTCTATCTAGTGTTGAAAAGGCCGAAACACCCCATGATTCAAAGGTACTCTACTGACGATGTGTCCCGAAATGTAACATCCTTCCCATGTCTGAGATACAGCTCCTATGCCACTCTCAACATCAAGGCAAACCTCATGTGCGTACCATCCATTGGCACAACGGACAGTTTAACATCACGTCCCGTGTTTCATGATACTGAGGGTCAAATTTGATTCATTCGAAACCCAGTCACTGTTATTACCTGGTACTCATTTGGGATGACGGGTGACACCTGTCTGCAGGTGAGGGTGACGTTCTGTCCAGGCAGGTGGTAGACGGTCCAGGCCCGGGGGTACAGGGCGTGGTAGAAGGCGTACTCCCCGCAGTATCCCCAGTTCCAGCCCTGCAGCGTGGGGGGGCGCTCCACGGACAACACCTGCTGGTACACCGTCTGACCCCCGCGACGTAGGCACACTGTGAACTGAGATTGGGGGCGGGGGATAGATTGAACATAAGAGAATGTGAGTGCAAGCGACATATCGTGACATTAGAATTAAGGTTCTATCTCCATTTTTGTCAAAATTTAGTTTTTTTTTTTACATAATCTGATCCATTAGGTGTTTATTAATGCCTGTGTGGTGTTATTTTTTAAAATGTTGACATTTTTTAGTTAGTAATTCATAAAATACAAAGGTTCCATCTCACATCTTCTTACTGGAATGTAAACACTTTGACACTCAATATCTCTGAACTGCCCTAAACGGAGATAGAACCTTATCATTCTAAGCTCACGATGTGCAAGTTGAACCGCATTTTGAAGGCCACTAATACGGAAACTGTGTAGCAAAACTGTTGTCCTCCTGGCAGGTGATTGGGTTATTCATGCCATATATTGTGAATTAGGTCTGTTGCAGCTGACCTGCAGGACTTCAGAACTTGATCTTATTGTCTATAAGCCCATTTGAACGCTTGAATTTGTCAAATGAGTTAAAAAAAATTACTACGTTAGAAGTGCATGACCTGTAAGCATACAAAGCCTTGAAAGCGTAATAATAATCATTTTTCATTGACTGATTTGTCCATAGCTTGTTAGTTGATATCTCTTCCCTCTAGGTCAGTGTTTCTCAAACCTCTCCTCAGGGACCACATATTTGATCTGTTCCACCACCAGCACACCTGATTCAACTCATCAAGTGCAAAGCAATTATGGTTTGATTAATTTTATAATTTAATTTAATTTTGCCATTAAACAGACGCTTTTAATCCAAAGCGATTTACAATTACGAATTACAGGGACATTCCCCCTGGAGTAACTGAGGGCTAAGTGCCTTACCCAAGGGCACACTAGTAGTGGTGTGGTTTCAGGCGGGATTTGAACTCACAACCTTCCGATCACAAGTCCAACTCACTATCCACTAGACCTCCACTAGACCTGATTAGTTGAATCGGGTGTGCTGGTGGTGGAACAGATCAAATATGTGGAGCGGCTGGGGCGCCCCGAGGAGAGGGTTGAGAACCACTGCTCTAGGTGATGCTTGTCCAGCATACCTGGTTAGCGATGACAGTTTTGTAGTGGTACATCCCAGGGTTCAGTTGCCATCTGCAGAACTCCCCCCTCCATCCTCGTGTGATGGTTCCTCCCCCGATACCTCCAAGTGGAGCACCTGCAAATATGGGTATGTTTCAATAACAGGGTATATACAGGAATCTTGAGGTTAATTTGAAAGTGACAGTTGGATCTAAGTAACAGTTGGATCTAAGTGACAGTTGGATCTAAGTGACAGTTGGATCTAAGTGACAGTTGACACTAGAACAGCCGTGTCTATTTGGTTGTTAAGTCGTGACGTGTTTCCGGGTCCAAAGTTGGCTGAGGCGCTGTCTTCGAAATGCCTCAGTAATAATAATAATTCATTATATTTATATAGCGCTTTTCCGAGGCTCAAAGACGCTGACAAATATGGGAAAAACGGGAAAGTGCTTCTGTGTCCCTTGTTGTATGAATAGATCAGAGTCTAAAAAACGATTGAACTGTCATTCTACCGCTGTAGTACACTGGTACTCTGGTGGAGGGAATTTCTGGTTTGGACCCGGAAATTGCTAAACGTCACGTTTGACGTCAGTTTTAACAACCGAATAGTGTCTGTCTATGTCATGATGTGTCTACCTACCATAGATCTGTCTGTGTGATGATGTGTCTACCTACCATAGATCTGTCGCAGTGGCAGGGCCCGGAACATATCAATAAAAGGAGCTTTCTTTTCCACTTGAGTCTTCTTATACCACCACTTCAGATACCTGTAGACACACACAGACACAGACACACACACACACACACACACACACACACACACACACACACACACACAGACACACACACACACACACAGAGGAGACCAGGTTACTCAATGTAGCTTTTTGGCTAGTATTGTTTGCGGACCCACTCCGTGTAATGAAACTACTTCTGTATAAATTACAATAACAAACGAACAAGAGCATAATAGTACAGTAACAAACCAAATAGATTAGAAAATATCTAAAGGCCAATGCACACGGCATGCGATTTTGTCGCACCGCCGAATTCGATTCCATTGTTTTGAATGAGACCCAATGAGACAATGCACACGGCGTGCGATGCGATATTGTCGCACGACAACATTCGATTCTCCATTCACATTCATTCATTCATTGGTGTGAATTGAGAATCGAATGTTGTCGTGCGACAAAATCGCACGCCGTGAGCATTGGCCTTAACACGAAACAATGTGTCACAATCAGTGAATTCCATCGGAGTGTGGTTGGGCAGAAGGATGGCATTCCATAGCTACTCGGGGAGGATGACATGTTCAAACACTGCATATAGCACAGTGAATTCAGATGTAATGTGTTCAGCAACTCAGGAGGAAGTCATTATGTCATGAACTGGAAGGGGTAAGATTAATCCATCGGTTATGTGATTATTAAGCATGTCAATGTGCCGTCGGTATGACATCATACACACAATGACATGCTGAAAGCATTTTTTCTCCCCTCTCTCCTCACTCTTCTGTGTCACTCTCACTCTCTCATTCTCTCTATTCATGGTGTGTTTAAATGCAGGCACAGCTGTTTCCAATGCCTTCAGCACTCTGAACCAAAGCTGGGGCGAACAGCGGTCGATTTACATAGAACACAGAAAAGAGCGGAGGGAATTGTGGGATTGCTGGATAAAGGCAGGAATTCTCTGTCCTGGGGTCAGAGTGGCAAGTCGGATAGAGAGGTCTGTGTGTGTGTGTGTGTCTGTGTGTCTGTGTGTCTGTGTGTCTGTACATCTGTGCGTCTGTGTGTATCTGTGTGATTTGGGTTGGAGCACTGAATTATTTTGTGAAAATTCTTTAGTTTAGAAAAAGGACCCAAACAACACATGGGCCTCTAAGCCTGTAGCGACCATTCACCATTCTGAGCCCAACCTTAACATTTGCCAGGGAAAGGAGAGGTGTCACGACTCTGCTGCTGAAACATTGATTAAATGAAACATTTAAAAAATCACATCGGAAACAAGAGCGTGTGGCTCTCTCTCTTTCAGGGTTTCACTCGCTATCCTGCACCTCACCACACACAACTGAGGAGTGGTCAACATTTTCTTGTTTTTTCTGTACATAGTCGGGGCGGCTGTGGCGCAGGAGGTAGAGCCGCCGTCTAATGATCGCAAGGTTGGCAGATCGGCGGTTCGAGCCCCGGCTGGTCACATGTCGAAGTGACCTTGGGCAAGACACTGAACCCCAAAATTGCTCCCAATGAGCGGGCCGGCGCCTTGCATGGCAGCTTGCCGCCATTGGTGTGTGAATGTGTGTGTGAATGTGTGAATGAGAGGCCATTGTAAAGCGCTTTGGAATAAGGCGCTATATAAGTCAGTCCATTTACCATTTTTCAACAGGAGAGCTTTTCTGCTTCAGTTCCTCTTTAAGCTCCTTTGACACACAGATCACCTCGTAATACAGAGGGCAGGTCTAGACTCACTGCATAGCCCATTCTTATCACCCCATCACCCCTGACCCTCAACCCACTGCAGAAACATTATGGCAAACATGTAGCTAACGTAAATGATCAACCGACCATGGTGCCTGTGGTACACAGTGTTGAGATAAAGTGACACACCTTAGAGACAGAGAATGGTTTCATCCTACTTAAAGCTTTTACGGCTTTACTGGAGGGGTGTCTGTTTTGTTTGTGGATTCGGGTGAGACACAATAGCCATACCCTATGTAGAGTCAACCGCATTCATTCTGTTTTTCATAACTGTTTGCTCAGCTCAGTGTGTTTAACGTGTTGCCGATAAGATCTTATAGGCTGACACACACACACACAAATACACGCCGCGGTGTAGGATGGCGGGTAAGTCAAACAAAACACACAGCTTGTGATTGAGAGGTGAGAGAATATCACATAACATGTGGAGGTGAACACTTTTACCGGTCCGGTCGAACAAGCCTAATCCCCACCTCCCCTTCTCTCTCACACACACACACACACACACACACACACACACACACACACTCACACACACACACACACACACACACACACACACACACACACACACAGGATAGAGAGAGGTGTTTTTCTAAGGGTGCGGTTTAGTGACACAGCCATAGATTTAGGCAAGCCATAGTGCAACAGGCTATTGCGTGCCTACACGATAACCTGCTAATAACAGGTTATTGTGTGTCCTGGCAGTTACTTGTAGTATTCAGGTAGGACTGAACTTGCACACCTGTGCAAACCCCACACACCTGCCTGTCCTAACCCCACACACCTGTCTGTCCTAACCCCACACACCTGTCTGTCCTAGACCCACACACCTGTCTGTCCTAACCCCACACACCTGTGTAAACCCCACACACCTGCCTGTCCTAACCCCACACACCTGCCTGTCCTAACCCCACACACCTGTCTGTCCTAACCCCACACACCTGCCTGTCCAAACCCCACACACCTGCCTGTCCTAACCCCACACACCTGTCTGTCCTAACCCCACACACCTGTCTGTCCTAACCCCACACACCTGCCTGTCCTAACCCCACACACCTGTCTGTCCTAACCCCACACACCTGTCTGTCCTAACCCCACACACCTGTGCAAACCCCACACACCTGTCTGTCCTAACCCCACACACCTGTCTGTCCTAACCCCACACACCTGTCTGTCCTAACCCCACACACCTGTCTGTCCTAACCCCACACACCTGTCTGTCCTAACCCCACACACCTGTCTGTCCTAACCCCACACACCTGTCTGTCCTAGACCCACACACCTGTCCTGTGGGGCTGGTAGTAGAGTCATATCATATGAGACTCACATCTGGGTCCCTATACGGCATTAAGACTCATGCTACTTAACTAACCCTGTTTTATTTTATAGACATATGATATTCTGCCTGTATCTCTTACTCATATTTGTCTTAATACACTAAAGATACTCAGAATCCAGTATTATATACATGTTACGGTACATGTGGGAATACGGTACATGTGGGAAAACTAGGGTAAGGGTTAGGTGCCAGGGTGCTAGGGTTAAGGTTAGGGGTAGGGTTAGGATTAGACATGGCAGCATGTACCAAGTCACCCTAGCACCTAACCCCAACCCTAGTTTTCCCACATGTACCGTAACATTAACATAACTGGTTGGTGACAGAAGGTTTGGTCTCACCTGATTCCGAGGCCAATGTGGTCAATGAGGTTGGACAGGGACACGTCTTTGGCTTGGAAGGGTTTCCTCTTCTCTTTGAACTCGTGCGCCAGGCAGATCCGCCAGCCATCCTTCGGTACCTCGTAGCCCGTCTCCGAGGAGACGTACCGACTCATGAGCTCGGCGGTGGGACAGTTGTTGTCACCCGACTCCGTAGTCATGTTACCGCCCGGGGTAGTCGGAACTGGAGTAAGGAGAGATCACTACCGGTGCCTCTGCACTGGATCCCGGTGATCTAGTAGCACAACCCACCACCTGTTGGCGATAATAATCTCGGTTGTACTACAGGGTATATACAGGAATCTTGAGGTTAATTTGAAAGTGACAGTTGGATCTAAGTGACAGTTGGATCTAAGTGACAGTTGGATCTAAGTGACAGTTGGATCTAAGTGACAGTTGACACTAGAACAGCCGTGTCTATGTTACCTACTCGGGGTATATACAGGAATCTTGAGGTTAATTTCAATACCTTTCTAAGGCTTTTTAAAGACCTTGTCAATATTTTTCCAGACCTCACCGCCACTTCGAGCTGTAAGTCATCTTTGTTTTTTAATTAAACTAATAAATTCACGAACTTTTACTAAAAGCTTTTAGGACTCAAACTCTTTGGACAGAGTCTAGTTCAGAAAAATACCTACAAAATTCAAGACCTCATAAAATCGTGATAAGACTTTTTAATACTTATTAAGGGTCTTGATTTTCCCAAAATTGATGTATCAACTTTGAATACTTTTCAAGACACCGTGGATACCCTGTACTTACAATCAATATCGTGGTTTAGAGACCAGGGGGGTGCTGCAATTCATTAACAACTAAAGAGATCAGGCTTCTATTTTTCTACGTTTATATATATATGTAAATATGGGGAAACAACCTATTTCCTGAATGGTGGCTTCTTTATTTTTTATTTTTTTTACCTGGGAAACAAGTTGGACAGGAAAATAGAAAAACCTCAGGTTAACTGTCTGTCCCCATCAAGTGGGAGGCCCAAGTGCCATAATCAATAAAGACATTAATGTTCCCACATAAACTATTTAGCCAAGTCAAGAACTAACAATATTGCTTCTCTACTTGCTACTGAAACGAAAGAGATGTTATTAACGAGGCCCCAAAAACAACTCTTGGACACATCGTGAGTTTAGAATGATAAGGTTCTATCTCCGTTTAGAATGATAAGGTTCTATCTCCGTTTAGAATGATAAGGTTCTATCTCCGTTTAGAATGATAAGGTTCTATCTCCGTTTAGAATGATAAGGTTCTATCTCCGTTTAGAATGATAAGGTTCTATCTCCGTTTAGAATGATAAGGTTCTATCTCCGTTTAGGGCAGTTCAGAGATATTGAGCGTCAAAGTTGTTACATTCCATTATGTTTTGTGAGATGGAACCTTTGTATTTTATTAATTACTAACTCAGAAATGTCAACATTCAAAAAATAACACCACACAGGCATTAATAAACACCTAATGGATCAGACTATGTAGAAAACTCAATTTTGACAAAAAATGGAGATAGAACCTTATAATTCTAACCTCACGACATCATGGTTATTATCTCACAAGCCAGGTAAGATTGGTCCCTACCTAGGAGAGTTGCCAGCGCAGGTGGGTTGTTGCCAGCGCAGGTGGGTTTTAGCCAGTTTTATGTTCTGCAGATCGAGGTGTCCAATAGACCCAATAACACAGTAAACAAACAGCGATGAGAGCTATTGCAGATTAGCAGCTGTGTGTTACAGTCAGGCAGAACATTCAGATGATACTGATGATGGAAAAACTTCACTGTAATTAGATCAACGATGAATTAGATTCTCCAGTTTCCAGCCCAGATGCATGTAACGCTGCTTTCAGCTATAGATGAGACAGACAGACCCACGTGGTCTGTTTTCAGACAGTCTGATTGGCTGCAGATCCGCATGCAAACCCCCGTTCTGATTGGTGGTTGGCGAGCCAGATCATTGCAAACCCCCGTTTTGATTGGTGGTTGGCGAGCCAGATCATTGGACCTTGCGTTTTGATTGGTTGGCGAGGTCCAGATCATTGGACCTTGCTTGATCACGTCGCTAACAATCACAATGCCATCCGATATATCTAGTTAGCCTAGCAGCAAGCATCTACATACCTGATGCTAAATGCTATCTAATGTTGTTATCTTTCCTTCTTCGCGGTAGGTGTTCAAATAGCATTTGGAAGTGGCTGGTCGATGCGCGAGAGAGGGCGCTCAATATGCAAATGAGCTACAGTTGGGCTGTCACTCTGCGCCAGTAAAGTTCAACTTGGACCGAACCAACGTGCGACGGAAAAGGAGGGGTGTCCTTTTTTTCGTTACTGCAATTCGTTCAAATACTAGGTGTATGTATCCTCTGAATACACTATCGTCGATTGTATCTACTGTCTATAGCAAAAAGTTGACCGTCTGTGCCAAAAAGCGCAATTTATGTCCGATTGAATGTAAACAAATAAAAAACCGTTACCCCTCGGATTGGTTAGTTACCATAGAGATCGTCCCCCGCGTCACATATGCCACGGAGCTCTTTTGGGTGGCCAACAGAACGTTGTCCCTGTGTGAATTCTAGAATCTAGTTAGAATCAGTCGAACCAAATTAAACTAGCTGGCACTTTGTAATCTCTTAAACACACTATTAGTATTACCTTGCTGTAGAATGTAAATTGATATGCCTCTCAAACCCAAACATACATTTGCTTCGTTAGACCTCCGATTATTACAGTAAAACACATGCACTGTTTTGGCACTTTCAAAGTAGAAGTGAGTTTTCATGATCTCCCAATGTACAGATGCAACTCAAAAAAATAGAATATCGTGCAAAAGTCCATTCATTTCAGTAATTCAACTTAAAGGGTTAAACTTAAATATGATATAGACTCATTGCATTGTACATATGCATGATTATACTTTTCAGAGGGCTGACATTTCTGTATTTAAAATCCTTTTCTTATTGATTTCATGTAATATTAAACATTTCTGAGATATTTAATTTGGGATTTTCATAAACTGTAAGCCATAATCATCAAATGTATAACAAATAAAGGCTTTAAATATCTCGCTTTGCATGTAATGAGTCTATATAATATCTAAGTTTAACCCTTTAAGTTGAATTACTGAAATAAATGAACTTTTGCACGATATTCAATTGTTTTGAGTTGCACCTGTACATGCAAAAATAACGAATTTTCACCGTGTGTTGTATGGTTTGTCATTTGAACCCATGGATAGGTCATGGTCGTGCAGCTGCGTTGATGTATGATGAATGTTGTGTTTGTGCTTGGTGTTGCTGAAGTCTTGCTGGGTTGAATGTTAGCTCTTTTTTGGGGGGTGATTTTCTCAGTTACATGTGACTGTCCCTAGGCTAGATTTCTTTACTAACTAACTTGGAGTCACAGTCACATTTGAGGCCAAGGTATGTTGTGTAGTCTGTATTTGCATTGCGCACTGTAATAGGCGAGCTATCTAGTTAACTTAGCTTAGCATAAGGGGGTATTCCATCAACGTCGCTAAAGGAAAATCCTGGCTTATTTTTGATAACTCTCGCGAGACCTATAAGAATATGCCTGGATATTTTTAAAGAACTCTCGCGAGACTTATCAGACTAAACCTGGATTTTCCCTTTAGCGACGTTGATGGAATACCCCCCTGCTAGCTACCTCATTTCACGAGACTGCAAAGTCAAGAGTGGTGGTAACTAACTTCTAAAAGGCTTTTTTTACTTTTCACAGCATTCCCCTTTAAGCATGCGTTTAAGTTAAGCGAATACTGTTTAAACTAACTGTAACATGCAGTAACGTTATCATAATGTTTAATTCTGCAGTGATAGCTAGTCACGCAGAAGCTAAGGTGAAAGGTCAGTGTTGTTGTTGATGGTCTCTGTCTCTCTCTCTCTCTGTCTCTCTGTCTCTCTCTCTGTCTGTCTCTCTCTCTCTGTCTCTCTCTCTGTCTGTCTCTCTCTCTCTGTCTCACTCTCTCTCTGTCTCTCTCTGTCTCTCTCTCTCTCTCTCTCTCTCTCTCTCTGTCTCTCTCTGTCTGTCTCTCTCTCTGTCTCTCTCTCTGTCTGTCTCTCTCTGTCTCTCTCTCTGTCTCTGTCTCTCTGTCTCTCTCTCTCTCTCTCTCTCTCTCTCTCTCTCTCTCTCTCTCTCTCTCTCTCTCTCTCTCTCTCTCTCTCTCTCTGTGTGTGCAGATGATCGAGGTGGTGGCCTCCATGGCGCGCGGCCCGGTGTTCCTGGCCGGGGAGGTGATGGAATGCCTCATCACCTTCACCAACCCCCTGTCTCACCTCTCCACCTCCGCCAGCAGGTCTGTCTGTCTGTCTGTGTGTGTGTGTGTGTGTGTCTGTCTGTCTGTCTGTCTGTCTGTCTGTCTGAGTCTGTCTGTCTCTGTCTGTCTGTGTGTGTGTGTGTCTGTCTCTGTCTGTCTGTCTCTGTGTCTGTCTGTCTGTCTCTCTCTCTCTCTCTCTCTCTCGTTGTCCTCTAACATTACATTGTGTTGATAAAGGTTGTATATGTTACGGTACATGTGGGAAAACTAGGGTTAGGTGCTAGGGTGCTAGGGTTAGGGTTAGACATGCCAGCATGTACCAAGTCGACGTAGCACCTAACCCTAACCCTAGTTTTCCCACATGTACCGTATTCCCACATGTACCGTAACATATACATCAAACGGTTTACAGCAGTTTTACTGAACCGCCACCCCTCTCTCTCTCCCTGTGTGTCAGTGAGATGCTGGCGTGGGCCAGCGCTCAGATCCACTGCCAGTTCCATGCCAGTGAGAGCAGGGTGGCCCTGCCCGCCCAGGGCAACAAGCAGGACGTCCAGGCAGAGAGTGACACCGTGCTGATCCCCAGCAGAGGTGAGCACTGAAGGAATGGGAGGAGAGAGAGAGAGAGAGGAGGGAGAGTTAGTCAACACTCACACACTCGCACACAAACACGCCTCGAGATTCCGGGAAAGCCAACATTCTCTTTCGCTAACAAACTGAAACTCTCTCTCTCTCTCTCTCTCTCTCTCTCTCTCTCTCTCTCTCTCTCTCTCTCTCTCTCTCTCTCTCTCTCTCTCTCTCTCTCTCTTTCTCTCTCTGCCAACACACCATCTCTCTCTCTCTCTCTCTGTCAACACACCATCTCTCTCTCTCTCTCTCTCTCTCTCTCTCTGTCAACACACCATCCACAACACAATTTTGGATGGTGTGTCAGATTTCACTTTTCTAATAGTTCACAATTTAAAGGATTCAGTTAAGTTCAATATTGTAAATGTTATAGTCCGATGGTTCCTTTAACCTGAAGGTATTCTATGTGTCAAAAGAATCCAAACCATGGATTAGCTACAGTTTATCTTGGCCAGACTACTTTTGGAGTAAGGAACCCATTGCAAAATACTGAATATATCCTTTGAGTAGCTGGTAATATTTACTATAACCCCTACCCATCTCGTCAACATGTTTTCTTTCCTCAAGCTAATCACATGGTCCCAAGGCCCTACTGTACAAATCCACTCTGTCTGTCTGAGCCAAGACTGTTAATATCCTTGTGATGGAGATTAGAGCCTTGAGAATCCCCCTTCTACGGAGCCCCCCTGGGGTCATATGGTAGAAAAAAATGATTTGATGTGTGAATCTGTTCCCTCTGTTTAGTAATTCGTTAGGGTTAGGGTTGGGCCCTATGAGCCAGAACGATCGCAAGGATTAGGGTTAGGGTTAGGATTCGAATCCTTGCGATCGTTCTGGCTCGTAGGGCCTAACCCTAACGAATTACTAAACAGAGGGAACAGATTCACACATCAAATACTTTCTTTCTACCATGTGACCCCAGGGGGGCTCCGTACCCTTCTCATAGTCTGCTTGCATTTAATTTAGCTGGTCTAGAAAACTACAATTACCTCTCAGAGAGGACCACAATTGATTGCATTGAGTCTTGGAAAATTACTTTTTTTTCAGACACATAATAATTTCACTCTTCACTCTCCCCTGTTTCTCTCCCCTTTCTCTGAACCAGGAGAGCGAGGACAGTGCATGCTGGACACCCCGCCCAAGATACTGTTCTGTGACCTGCGCCTGGACCCTGGAGAGAGCAAAACCTGTAAGATAGATAATACATTTCTGCCTCTGTAACATATATATATATATATACTCCCATACCGTGAAGTTAGAATTATAAGGTTCTATCTAAATTTTTATTTTTTATTTTTTTTTTTTTACATAATCTGATCCATTAGGTTTTTAAAATGTTGACATTTTTGAGTTAGTAATTAATAAAATACAAAGGTTCCATCTCACAAAACATAATGTAATGTAAAAACGTTGACGCTCAATATCTCTGAACTGCCCTAAACGGAGATAGAACCTTATCATTCTAAACGGAGATAGAACCTTCTCATTCTAAACGGAGATAGAACCTTATCATTCTAAACGGAGATAGAACCTTATCATTCTAAACGGAGATAGAACCTTCTCATTCTAAACGGAGATAGAACCTTATCATTCTAAACGGAGATAGAACCTTATCATTCTAAACGGAGATAGAACCTTATCATTCTAAACGGAGATAGAACCTTATCATTCTAAACGGAGATAGAACCTTCTCATTCTAAACGGAGATAGAACCTTCTCATTCTAAACGGAGATAGAACCTTCTCATTCTAAGCTCACGATACTTCAAGAGAATTTAAGGTGAAAAGAGATTCATCAGACCAGCTGTGCCATAAATTCTCTCTCTCTCTGTCACTCTTCTCTCTCAGACTCGTACAGTGAGGTTGTGCCCAACGACGGCCCTCCTAGTTTCCGCGGCCAGGCTGTGAAGTACGTCTACAAGCTGACCATCGGCTGCCAGCGGGTCAACTCCCCCATCAAACTACTGAGGGTTCCCTTCAGGGTGCTCGTCCTGCACGGTGAGTTGTCCTCCTCCGCCACCACACTCCATCCAGAGCCCTTAGGTCAGCTGAGCAACTGCTCCTGGAGGTCCCCAGGACTAAATTAAAAACTAGAGGGGACAGAGCCCTAAGGCCGCCCCTAGGCTCTGGAACAGTCTCCCCCTCCACATCAGAGCCGCCGAGAGCATTGAGGCTTTTAAAAAAACGAGTCAAAACACATCTTTTCTCCCTGGCCTTTGACCTGAGGTGAGCCTGCCTTCCCGACGCTGCACTCTTTGCACTTTTATTTGTTCTGCACCTTGCTGCTTTTAGTGTATTTTTCTATTTTATCAGTTTTCTTTAATCTGTATTTTATCTCTTTTATCTTGTTTTTCTTTTTATATTTGATCTGTTAAGCACTTTGGGCGGCTCTTGTCGTTGTAAATGTTGTACTATATAAATAAACGTTACTTACTTACTTACTCCTGTCTCACTGGCTCCCGTATTCACTCTAAACTAACCATCTATCAAACTTTCATTGTGATATCAAACGTAGCCTATATTTTAAAAAGTTGGGATGGCAGCTCCCATCAATAGTCTTTTATAATTGAAGAAGGCAGCTTGCTGTTCCCGAAAACGTTAAATACATAATTTAAGCATCAGAGTACAGTGTTTCCTCCAGGAATTTTTACAATGGTGGCGGGTAGTGCTGACCGCGCGCGCGCTCGCGATTTTTTCGCGTGCACGCGCATGAAACGCGCACGCGCGCTCAAAACAACGACATAATTTCAGGCAAAACTCGAGGATGGCCCAAAAAAATTAAATGTTTTCCTGTACTTCTCCCGTGTGTCTCTTATTGTCTGTGTCTGCATGTTTTTCCAGCATGTAATTCCGTTGTCAATAAAAACAAAAACACTGATCTGACGGTTTTTTTCACAACGTTATTACTTGTCACTTTAAGCCCAGGAGGGAGTTAGCGATTAGCGATGTTTAGCTTAGCTTAGTTTAACAGAAGTATCTTCACTTTTAACATGACTTCCCGTGGTCGTAGAGGGCTGGTCGACGGCTTAAAATGACCGTGTAGACCTGTAGACCTTATCCAGCTATAGTCTTGTGTTTCTACCCCGGGCATAGCCGGTGTTATTCACGGACAAACACTCCTGTTAGAGTGGTTCTAGTACACTGGACATAGGTAACACATAGAGAGGCTTCTCCTCTCTCTCTCCATCCTACACTACACTACACTACGCATCCTATACTACACTACACTACGCTAGCTCGCGGTGTTCGGGTGACAGCCAGGGCGCGTTCGTAAATACGCTCTGGAAATCTGATCAGCACTCACGGAATGCCTCTTGTCCAATCAAATGACTTGGTCCCTTTATGACGTTGAACCCAGTGTGCGCTCCGGGGCTCTCAGAGCGAATTTACGAACGCAGCCTCAAGTTCAATACTCGCGACACACACGGACTGGTCCAGTTTCAGCGCTTGTGGGTGTGTCTAGCGCTGTGAAGGTCTGAAAAGCGACCTAAATCTTTTTTTTTTTTTTGGGTTGAGAAATCTGAATGGTGGCGGAGGAAATTCCATCGTGGCGGTCCGCCACGATGAAATGCATGTAGAGGAAACACTGGAGTAAGAGTGTGTGGCTCTCTTTCTATCTACCTTTCACCCGCCAGCTTGCACCTCACCAAACTGGTGTGCATTTGTTTTTTCTTGCTTTTCTAAATATTGGCTCTCAGCACAATCACACAGATTTCTATGTCAAAGAGACCGTGGTATTTGGTTGTTCAGTCTGACGTCAAACGTGACGTTTAGCAATTTCCGGGTCCAAACAAGAAATTCCCTGCACCAGAGTACCAGTGTACTACAGCGGTAGAATTATAGTTCAATCGTTTTTTAGACTGGGATCTATTCATACAACAAGGGACACAGCACTTTCCCGTTTTTCCCATATTTGTCAGCGTCTTTGAGCCTCGGAAAAGCGCTATATAAATATAATGAATTATTATTATTACTGAGGCATTTCGAAGACAGCGCCTCAGCCAACTTTGGACCCGGAAACACGTCACGACTTAACAACCGAATTACACAATGTTGACATCTGAGAGACATGCTTTGCTTAGTGACCTGCTTGTTCCGTCTCCCCAGGCATGCCAGAGCCGCCGTTCCCCCAGGACGAGGAGGTGGCCCCCTCCAACCCCTTCCTGGAGGAGGAGGACGGGGGCCGCAGAGACGTGCGTCCGCTGGACAGAGCTCTGGACATGCTGATGATCACCACCTCACGCCGCTGTCCCCGTGAGTTTGTCTCTGTCTGCAGCGGCCACACCATAGAGTTAGTGATTATGAGGGATTGTGTCAGGGTATCTGCGGTGTCTTGAAAAGTATTAAAAGTTGCTAAATACATTTTGGGAAAATCAAGACCCTTAATAAGTATTAAAAAGTCTTATCACGTTCATCATTTTATGATGGTCTTGAATTTTATAGGTATTTTTCTGAATTAGACTTTGTTTGAAGTTGTTTGAGTCCTAAAAACCTTTAGTAAAAGTTCGTGAATTTATTAGTTTTATTAAAAAAACAAAGATGAACCGGAAATTCTGTTGTATGATAGTGGTCTAGTCTATTGCAAACTAAAAGTTTGAGGTGAAGTTAAAGGTGTCACTGATGTAAACGGTTACAGCTCGAAGTGGCGGTGAGGTCTGGAACAATATTGACAAGGTCTTTAAAAAGTCTTAGAAAGGTATTGAAATTAACCTCAAGATTCCTGTATATACCCTGAGTAGGTAACATAGACACGGCTGTTCTAGTGTCAACTGTCACTTAGATCCAACTGTCACTTTCAAATTAACCTCAAGATTCCTGTATATACCCTGGTATTTGTATAGTAATGTCCTCTCAAGTAATGCTTTATCTACGGGCCATGATCCTGTGGCCTTCACTTTGTGTCGGTTCTTGTTTTTTGTTCCCCTTGGTATTAAGAGTTATAGTCACATGACTGTTTGTGCTCTACCATTGTCTGAGGTCATTTTTTGACCACTCCGCTGTGTGGTTTCTAATCTCACTATTTGACAAGCAGCAGTGGCATGCAGCTAAGTTTGAACTCTCTTTTTTTTTTCAGATCTGTTCAACATAACCAACATGCGGGGGAAGGTGGCCAAGTTCTGCATCTTCAAGATTGTCTACAGACTAGGAGAGGACATCATCGGCACATTCAACTTCTCAGAGGGGGATATTCCCTGTATACAGGTGTGTGTGTGTGTGTGATATCCCCTGTATACAGGTGTGTGTGTGTGTGGTAAATGGACTGCACTTATATAGTGCCTTTTTTGCGGCTCCAAAGCGCTTTACAACGGCCTCTCATTCACCCGTTCACACACACATTCACACACCAATGGCGGCAAGCTGCCATGGCCCGCTCAAAACTGGGAGCAATTTTGGGGCTCAGTGTCTTGCCCAAGGACACTTCGACGTGTGGCCAGCCGGAGCTCGGACCGCTGATCTGCCAACCTTGTGATCATTAGACGACGACTCTACCTCCTGCGCCACAGCCGCCCGTGTGTGTGTGTGTGTGGGGCTTGTTGTCTGTCAGCTCTCAACATACTTTTATCTGTATGAGGATGTTAAAACAAGTGTGTGTGTGTGTGTGTGTGTGTGTGTGTGTGTGTGTGTGTGTGTGTGTGTGTGTGTGTGTGTGCGTGTGCGTGTGTGCGTGTGTGTGTGTGTGTCAGTACTCCGTCAGTCTGCAGAGTGAGGAGGAGATCCAGGAGCAGTACCAGCGCCGGCCGGGTCAGACGGTCAGTGTGACGGGTCACGGTCGTCACCTGGAGTCCTGCCTCCACACGGCGTCCAGCCACTTCTCACTCCCCGTCCCCCTCAACGTCACACCCGGGTTCAGCACAGACATCGGTCAGTTAAACCTGCAAACCTAAACTACTACCACACACACACACACACACACACACACACACACACACACACACACACACACACACACTCAAATACTCAAATGTTGATTCTGTTGGTCCCTACTACTACTGCTCATGATCTGGTGTAATATATGACACTGCCATGACATTTAAAGGAGGTCAAGCACTCTCTCTCTATCCTTTAAGCCTGCCTGTATATTCATCTTGCACTCTTCTTCTAACCTCCTGAACTCTGATCTCTTTTGTCCACAGTGACCCTAAGATGGCGGCTGCACTTTGAGTTCGTCACTTCCAGAGAGCCTATGGAGCCGCCCACTGTGCTTCAGAACCAATCGGAGGTCACCGTGTGGACGGGGGCGGAGCATGTCGACGTGGACACCTTCAGTTGGGACCTGCCCATCAAAGTGCTTCCGACCAATCCTGCTCTGGCTTCCTATGTGTCCCAGTTTTCAGGGACCAACAGCATCAACATTTGAGTGTGTACACGTGTGTGTGTGTGTGTGTGTGTGTGTGTGTGTGTGTGTGTGTGTGTGTGTGTGTGTGTGTGTGTGTGTGTGTGTGTTGAGAGGAACAAAGGACAGTGTTGTGTGTGTGTGTGTGTGTGTGTGTGTGTGTGTTGAGAGGAACAGAGGACAGTGTTGTATATGCACAGTCAGTGATGTATTTCAAATGTAAATTCCAGCGGCCTATTTTTGCATTTTAACGTCTGCAGTGTGCATCCAATATTTTTCTTTGAATGCTCTCATGCCTCTTTTTATAGTTGACGACACGACCAGCGCAATAAGTGCTTCTAACTGCAGTGTCTGTTACATTTCTATATTTATTTGTGTCCCCTATATTCAAAACCCTGCATTGCGTTTGTGACCTGAAAGCAGATGTGATTTCATATTCAAGAGTTTCTACTCTGTTTCTCCAACTGTTATATTCTGTTGTTTATTCCGTATGAATAGTACAAAGACTGTACAGAGATGTGAATCATGAATTAAACAAATGGGTTTTGAATCTGACCAGAACATGAAGAATGGGTTATTTAACACACGTGTTTTCACTGAACAAGAGAATGTTTTAATCATAGGATAACTGAGTTGCATTACAAGGCAGAACAAAGTACAACAATATTGTGATATATATATATTACTATAAGGGCTGATATTTACAGTTGTGCATCATGTGATAAATGGAGGCTTATATCATGCGGCTTGAGATTATTATTTAGTGGCAACCTTTAAAAAACAGATGAAGGAAGAAGGTGCAGCTACTCTACTATCCCTCACCACAGGTTAACAGATACGATATAGTATTTATCTCACTGGTTGCATATCAGGTATAATAGCATAGGTAAATAGTAATACCAGCAGCTTTAAACAGTATATAATCCATTCTGAAGTACCCATATTACACCAGCCATAAGCAGAGACCCTCAGATTGTGACAATGACTAATAACAATAAACACAATCCAATAGGAGAGCTGCACCTGTGTCTTACCTCCTTCACTTTACACTCCCAAGATTATCTATGCTGTTAATGTCATCCATGCAGTTTAAATGTTAATGGTTACGGGTCTGCAGCTGAAGTGAGAACTGAGACCTTGGGTACACAGGCAGTTGGTTATTATATAATTAGAAGGACTGGTAGTGTGGCTGATGATAGTCCCTTCCTGGTCAGCCCTCCAGCAGCATGTTGAGCGTGCCGTGGCTGGGGTCACGGTCCTGTCCATCCCCAGGGATGCAGCGTAGGCGCCGGTCAGCGCTCTGCACCAGGGACACCTTACAGGTGACTGGTTCTACCCGCAGCTCACACCACGCAGGGAAGTCCACGGGCCGCTGCACCCTGGAGGGAGAGAGAGAGGAACTGAATGGGTGACGATGCCCTTATAATAATAATAATAATAATAATAATACACACACACAAACACACATACATATACACACACATACATATACACACACATACACACACATACACATACACATACACATACACACACACACAGACACACACACACATACACACACACACACACACACACACACACACACACACATACACATACACATACACATACACATACTCATACACACACACACACATACACACACACATACACACACACACACACACACCTTTATAATAATAATAATAATAACTTTTATTTGTATACCGCTTTTCCTGCAAACGTTGCAGCTCAATTACTACCTTACTCACTACCCCTTGGCTTAAAGCCTGTGTGCTTCTATATTGATTACATTGAACTGTACTTGAGAACAACAACCATAACTAAAAAACCCTTTCAAACCCCTATCATATTAAAAAAAAAATATTCATAGTCATATTCAACTTTTCAATGATCTGGAAAAGCTAAAAAAAACATATATTGAGAGAGAATCCAAACGTTGATTGAAAAGCGAAGAAGAAATGATAACCCTCACTCCCCTTACACAGGGGTCATATTTCCACCGTTAATTTCAATAAGTCGACAGAGAAGAAAGGCTGCCGATAGGTGGGTCACCTGACAGGTGTGCACTGTACTCACGTCTCACAGCAGCCGACACCTACAGGATGCAGACAGGTGCACTGCAGACAGCCACTCTCCATCCAGGACTCTCCCAGAGTGAAGTGCCTGCCCTCGTACACACACAGTGCTGGGACACACACACACACAGAGACCACCAGGGATGTTAGCCCAACCAAATACATACAATCCAAGTCCACAAAAACCCTTGAAAATGTATGAATACATACATACATTATTCATACATCAAGAAGAATCAAATCCCTAAATCTAGGCCTAGAATTACTGAAGATACCGATGAAATCTGAACAGAATTAGCAAATCTTTAACACATCGTGAGCTTAGAATTATAAGGTTCTATCTCCGTTTAGGGCAGTTCAGAGATATTGAGCGTCAAAGTTTTTACATTCCATTATGTTCTGTGAGATGGAACCTTTGTATTTGATGAATTACTGACTCAAAAATGTCAACATTTTAAAAAATAACACCACACAGGCATTAATAAACACCTAAT
>NC_137687.1:3386140-3391140 GCF_963989245.1 Nansenia antarctica
CAGTAATCTAATCTAATCTGAATCTAATCTAATCTAATTGTATCTATTCATTTGGTAGCAGGAATTTATTGGAACTATATCATTTCTGACCGAAGCCAAGTAATACAATCAACATTCATCGACTCAAGAAGAGTTAAAAGCATAAGGGGACAGATTATGTAATCTTATACAAATGCAAAATGTCACATTATGTACTTCAAATGTGGGTCGTTACCCCTTTAACAGTCACACTTCAAACCCCGCCCCTATTTATTTTCTCATCCAGGAAGTACAGTGAGCCTTCTCAGACCCGCTCAATCAACCCTGGAACACTGAGATGGGCCGTATGCGCTCTCATTGTCAGTGGAATAGGCAACGACTGCTTTTGCCTGACTCAAGGCATTAGGGCTTGTTGTGTTTGCCATTGCTCACACTAAAACCACAACATCATTGCCCGGACAGACAACAAACGCTATAATGTCATTATAGTACTATTTCTGTAAATAAAGACGATCAAAGTGTTGACTTGACATCTGGACTGGAGGCTGGCTGATCTGTTATTCTACAAGCCGACTGGAGAAACTCTTTTCTGGGTGCTAGAAGTCCAGATCTAAGCTCCCAGGGTCTATGCAACACTGGGCTCAGGCCTTGTTGAATTACACAGATCCAATAATTTTGGATTGTGATTTTATGGACTTGTAGCTTTTTTTTCGCTTTCGTCTGTTGTTATTATTCAATAGGTTGGCAGATCGGTGGTTCGAACCCCGGTTGGCCACGTGCCGAGGTGTCCTTGGGCAAGACACAAATTCCCAAATTATTATTATTATTTTTCGCTCTTCTGTTTTTATTATTCGTCGGATGAAATGGACACAGACAAGTTTAACTATGTCTACAGTTGTGACATGGACATCAATGTGCAACTCAAAATGTAAGTGTTGTTGTTCACATCTAATCCCATCTAATGACAGCTGGATTATTCTTCCTGTTTTTAATGTTTTTGACGGTTGTATTATTATTATTGTTGACAGGACAGGTGACATTTAATGACAAGACATTGTCCAGTTCGTTCGTGGTTTACATGTATCAACATTGTCTGGAACACACCGCAAAAGTCTCTCTCAGTAGAGTTGTTTGGGTCATATTGACCCTAGCGAGCATGGCAACATCATGACTCAACTGAATCGACTCCCCTACCAGCCCGGGGGGGGCTCGAGGGCTCTGAACTCTTATTTGGGAACACAATCCGCGTGTTGTTGACGTCATGCACATTCCGACGGGTCACACGCTGCCCTCGTGACGTCTCTTAACGGGCTTGGGTTCCGCAGTGTGGGTCATAAATAATCTTCATCACTTTTAACAAAGCGTTGCAGGGTAGCTCTGCTTTATTACCAGGGCTCTCAAGTCTCACGCATTGGGCGTGAGACACACGCGGCGTGTGATCGTGTGAACGGGTTGAAATGCGTGTGTCTCACGCCCAATGCGACTTGAGAGCCCTGGTAATACGCTCTGGAATAAAGTTATGATGTACTTTGTATTGCCATATGAAGTAATTATCGCACCTGTTCGTGCGATCCGTGTCCTACTAAATTGAGATGCCCTACAATCTAGATCAGTGGTTGGTTAGCATGCAAATCATTAATATGGGGACTTAAGTTTGTGGTGCTTATGTCCAGGGTTCCCACCACGCGGGTCCTTGAAATCCTTGAAAGTTTGTGAATTTGAGAAAAAACTAATCAAGGTCTTGAAAATAGACATGGTGGGTCATTGAAAGTGCTTGAATTCCCCTCCTCTCTCTCTCTCTAAAAAAATGATGTGTGGGAACCCTGTATGTACCTTACACTGTTGGGCAACACATAAGTACTTTGGTCTAGAATAGCATATATGAAATATACACAACATATGAAATATATACAACAAGGTGTTGTCAGACTATTTCCCCCCACCCCTCGTTGCTCACATCTCAAATTGCTTCACCCTCCTCCATCCCTCCTCCATCTCTCCCTCCTCCATCTCTCTCCCTCCTCCATCTCTCACCCTCCTCCATCTCTCTCCCTCCTCCATCTCTCTCCCTCCTCCATCTCTCTCCCTCTTCCATATCACTCTCTCCTCCATCTCTCTCTCTCCTCCATCTCTCTCCCTCCTCCATCTCTCTCCCTCCTCCATCTCTCCCTCCTCCATCTCTCTCCCTCCTCCATCTCTCTCCCTCCTCCATCTCTCTCCCTCTTCCATATCGCTCTCTCCTCCATCTCTCTCCCTCCTCCATCCCTCCTCCATCTCTCTCCCTCCTCCATCCCTCCTCCATCTCTCTCCCTCAGAGGCAGTCTGGAGGGCAAGAGGGAGCAGAAAAGCTACAAGGCGCTGTTGCAGGACCCCATGCTGCGCTTCTCTGGCCTCTACCAGGAGGACTGCTCAGACTTGTATGTCACCTGCCAGGTGTTCGCCGAGGGCAAGCCGCTGGCCCTGCCCGTCCGCACCTCCTACAAGGCCTTCAGTACCCGCTGGAAGTGAGTGGCACTTGAACATTTTGACAGTTGAACACTGGTGGACTCAGGGGGGGGGGGGGGGGGGGCAGAGGGGGCGACCGCCCCTCCTGGTGCCCCCACGGTTGAAAAACGTCTCTCTTAAGTGCCCTTTTGAGTGGCGAAAATGAGAGGACGTGCCCCTCCAATGGTCTAAACTTGACCACCATCAGCCTGAGTCCGCCACTGCAGTTGAATATGCTTGTTGTTTTTTTCTTTGACTTGTGGGTCTCTTCTCTGTGTCATTTAAACATGTCGCTGTCATTCAGAATGTGATTTTGATCATCTCTTATTTACCCAGGCCAGTAGTCAGAGCGCTGCAGCCTGCAGGGCTTAGACCTCCAGGGCAAATGGAGACTCCAGTAGTCCAGCACATATGACATGAGAGTGTCTCCAAAGTGTTCATTTCCTCTCTCTCTATCTGTCTCTCTCTCTCTCTCTATCTCTATCTTTCTCTGTCTTCTCCCCCCCTCTTTCTCTCTCTCTCTCTGTCTCTCTTTCTCTCTTTGTCTCTCTGCCTCCCTCTCCTATTTCTCCCTCCCTCTCTCTCTCTCTCTCTATCTCTATCTTTCTCTGTCTTCTCCCCCCCTCTTTCTCTCTCTCTTTCTTTTTCTCCCTCCCTCCCTCCCTCTCTCTCTCTCCTTCTCTCTCTCTCTCTGTCTCTCTGTCTCTCTGTCTCCCTCTCCGGTTTCTCCCTCCCTCCCTCTCTCTCTCTCTCTCTCCCTCCCTCTCTCTCTCTCTCTCTCTCTCTCCCTCCCCCTCCCTCTCTCTCTCTCTCTCTCTCTCTCTCTCTCTCTCTCTCCCTCCCTCCCTCAGCTGGAATGAGTGGTTGCGGCTGCCAGTGAAGTACCCAGACCTTCCCCAGAGTGCCCAGGTGGCCCTCACAGTGTGGGATGTGTACGGGCCAGGCAGGGCCACCCCTGTAGGGGGGACCACTGTCACTCTCTTTGGCAAATACGGGTGAGTCTCAACCAAGAGGGCACATACATTTAAGCAATATCACACGAGAGGGAGTGTGTTTTACTGAATATCACATCAGCACGGCTGTGATTCGGTCGTAGGTACGAGGCCGCAGGCTTATTACTGTTATTAGTTAACAGATTATGATTTGTTTGTTTGTTTATTTAATCATAAAAATAAACCAAAAATAGTTCCGCAACTGAACTTCAAATGGACTGTTGCCTAGTAACCTGAACACAAACATGTAGTCTAATTAACGGTCATTTAGTAGAACATCTGTGCGGCGGAGTGATACATATAGTTAAAAGTCCCAGTGCTGTTATACTGTATATCAGCACTCATGGAATGCCTCTTGTCCAATCAAATTACTTGGTCGGAACTAACTGTTGTATAATGCACAGTAAGCTCCCTCAGAGTCTTGGCCTTTCAATGGAGGTTGACGTAAAAGCAGACGGAATACTGAAGTGTAACTTGAAACATGCTCGTCTGTTATATTATATTATATTATATTTTATTATTATTCTCTGCCACTAAATCACTTCTAGTCATCCAGAAAGCTGATCAATCACTGATGGATTGACATCTTCTCCCATCCTCCATCCTCCATCCCTCCCTCTCTCTCTCTCAGAATGTTCCGGCAAGGGATGCATGATCTAAAGGTGTGGCCGGGGGTGGAGGGGGACGGAGGGGAGCCCACCAGCACCCCAGGACGCACCAGCAGCAGCCTGGCGGAGGACCAGATGGGCAGACTGGCCAAGGTGGGCGCAGGGCCGAGGGTCCTTAGGTCACATGAGACTGAGGAGAGAGAGAGAGAGAGAGAGAGAGAGAGAGAGAGAGAGAGAGAGAGGGAGAGAGGGAGAGAGGGAGAGAGAGAGAGAGAGAGAGAGAGAGAGAGGTTGAGAGAGAGAGAGAGAGAGGTGGGGGGGGGTTGTGTGTGTGTGTGTGTGTGTGTGTGTGTGTGTGTGTGTGTGTGTGTGTGTGTGTGTGTGTGTGTGGGGGTGTGTGTGTGTGTGTGTGTGTGTGTGTGTGCGCGTGCGTGCGTGCGTGTGCGTGTTTAATGTTGGATTGTGAGAGTGTTGATGTGTCTACGGGTGTGTAATTGTGACTGGGTGGTGTGTGTGTGTGTGTGTGTGTGTGTGTGTGTGTGTGTGTATGTGTGTGTGTGTGTGTGTGTGTGTGTGTGTGTGTGTGTGTGTGTGTGTGTGATATCCTCCTGTCTAAAACGCCATCTATTCCAGGGCCCTGACCTGGAGGTACTCAGTGATGTGAGTACTGAATGCTGTACATGTGTGTGTGTGTGTGTGTGTGTGAGTGAGCGTGTCAGTGTCTCTGTCTTTATTTGTGTTCTCTAAAGGGTCGTACAGTAAAGGCCTTTGGTGGACATATTTACCAGCCACTTTCTGCTGGTGGATTTTTGGTGTGTGAGTGCATTTTGTGTGTGCGTGTGCGTGTATATCATGCATGGACAGATAACGTGTATAACGATCGAAGGTTATTGTACATCAACTCCTGCTGCCATGTATGAGGAAGCACCACCACGCC
>NC_137687.1:3396140-3421140 GCF_963989245.1 Nansenia antarctica
GTTGGATAGGCGTAGGACATGATAAGCTTAGGCTTCATCCTACTCCCTTTCGAACAGTGATACCTGTACTTTTCGTTATTAGTTTTTTTAACATTTTTTTAACATTTTTAAATCATGTTCAAAATAAAGATTCATTCATTCATTCATTCATTCATTCATTCGGTGGTTTGTGTCTCTCCAGTTCCCAGGTTGTTACCCCCCCGCCGGTGGCCCCCCCCCCGGCCCCCCCGAAAGGAAAGGAAGGAGCGGAGAGTGAGACTCAGGAGGTCAGTACGGAGCCCCCCTGGGTTCACATGGTAGAAAAAACAAATTTGATGTGTGAATCCGTTCCCTCTGTTTAGTAATTCGTTAGGGTTAGGGTTAGGCCCTACGAGCCAGAACGATCGCAAGGATTAGGGTTAGGGTTAGAATCCTTGTAGGTCAGAGATGAGTTGAAGAGAGAAATTAGAGAATTTGGACTGAAAGAGACGTCCTGCCCTTGTCTTAGCTGGTGTATATAACATAACTGTGTGTATAACTGTGTGTATAACTGTGTGTCTTTGCTCTGTCTTCTACAGCAGGACCTGTGTACGTTCCTCATCTCCCGTGCTTGCAAGAACTCAACGCTGGCCAACTACTTGTATTGGTGAGGACAAAACCCTTTCCATTGTGTGTGCGTGCCCGTGTGTGCGTGTTACCCTATGATTGAGCCTGTGTGTGTGTGTGTGTGTGTGTGTTACCCTATGATTGAGCCTGTGTGTGTGTGTGTGTGTGTGTGTGTGTGTGTTACCCTATGATTGAGCCTGTGTGCGTGCGTTGTGTGTGTATACTGAATCTCTCTGTGCCTCTCAGGTATGTGATAGTGGAGTGTGAGGACCAGGACACCCAGCAGAGAGACCCTAAGACCCACGACATGTACCTGAACGTCATGAGGAGGTTCAGCCAGGCGTTGCTCAAGGTCAGCATAGACCTTCAACATACAAACATTAGCGTTAGCATAGACCTTCAACATACAAACATTAGCGTTAGCATAGACCTTCAACATACAAACATTAGCGTTAGCATAGACCTTCAACATACAAACATTCTAGCTCAATCACAGTGCATCACTACCATCTACCTCTTACTACCATCTACCTCTCACTACAATCTTCACTTTGTAATACACCCTAATACTGGTTGTCTTTCTTGTGCCGATACTTTCTTTGTCCTTCTTGTGCGGATAATACATTCCCTAAAATTCTCCTTTCTCCCCTTCTTCTCTTTCTTCATTCTCTCTCTCTCTCTCTCTCACACTCTCTCTCTCTCTCTCTCTCTCTCTCTCTCTCTCTCTCTCTCTCTCTCTCTCTCTCTCTCTCTCTCTCTCTCTCTCTCTCTCTCTCTCTCTCTCTCTCTCTCTCTCTCTCTCTCTCTCTCTCTCTCTCTCTCTCTCTCTCTCTCTCTCTCTCTCTCTCTCTCTCTCTCTCTCGCTCTCGCTCTCGCTCTCGCTCTCGCTCTCGCTCTCGCTCTCGCTCTCTCTCTCTCAGGGTGATAAGAATGTGAGGGTGATGCGTTCCCTCCTAGCCGCCCAGCAAACCTTTGTGGACAGACTGGTTCAGCTGATGAAGGCTGTGCAGAGAGAGAGTGGCAACCGCAAGAAGAAGGTAATGCTCATACACACACACACACACACACACACACATACAGACACACACACACACACACACACACACACACATACAGACACAGACACACACACACACACACACACACACACAGACACACACACACACACACACACAGACACACACACACACAGACACATACACACACACACACACACACACACACACACACAGACACACACAGACACACACACACACACACAGACACACACACACACACACACAGACACACACAGACAGACACACACACACACACACACACACAGGGTTCGACATTAACGGTTGCCCGATTGCCCGGGGCAAGTAAAACAATTCACAACGTACGGCGCAGGCGCCAGACCAGACTAGATGATCGTGGAGTGAAGATATTCTTTTATTTTATTGTTTTACTTTGTTTTTTATTGAACAAAAAACAACACAAACACGTTACATCACTTGGCAACTCATCAAAAGTGAAGATATTATTGAAGCGTACGCGCCTGTCCACCTGTCTGTCGATCGGCACGTACGCTTTAATAATATCTTCACTCCACGGTCATCTAGTCTGGTCTGGCACCTGCGCCGTCTGTTGTTCTTCCTGCACACCGATGCACAGATCCAGGATCCAGCAGCGTCGCCGCTGTCACGCAAACAAACCTGGCGAATTTTTTACTTGCCTCGGGCAATCGGGCAACCGTTAATGTCGAACTCTGACACACACACACACACACACACACACACACACACACTCAAACCCCTCGGTTGTGTTTCAGTCTTCCTCAAGGGACTGAACAGGGTAGATGAACGGAAACAACATTCCAAAGAAACGATTGGTTGGTCGGCTCGGGTCTTTGTTGTGCCTGTAAGTGTTGTAATGACCCTGGCGCCCCCTGGGTTTCAGACGGAGCGACTGCAAGCTCTGCTGGCGGACAACGAGAAGGTGAATCTGTCGGACATAGAGCCTATCCCCCTCCCCCTGGAGCCCCAGGTCAGGATCAGAGGCATTTGTCCTGACACCGCCACACTCTTCAAGGTACCTCCCCTCCTACCCTCTATCATCCTCTTCCACCATCTTCTCTTCCATTCTTCTTCCCCTTATCCTGTTCCTATCTCTTCTTCTAATTCCTCTAATCCTCCTCCTCCTCTCTCTCTCTCTCTCCTCGTCACCCTCCTCTTCCAGGAGATTGTAGATATGTTACGGTACATGTGGGAATACGGTTTATGTCGGCATTTCCCGGGGACATGGCAGCATAAAAACGTCAACTTGGTACATGCTGGCATGCCTAACCCTAACCCTAACCCTAGCACCTAACCCTAACCCTAACCCTAACACCCTAGCACCTCAACCCTAACCCTAACCCTAGCACCTAACCCTATTCCTAACCCTAGCACCCTAGCACCTCAACCCTAACCCTAACCCTAGCACCTAACCCTAACCCTATCTCCAACCCTAACCCTAGCACCCTAGCACCTCAACCCTAACCCTAGCACCTAACCCTAACCCTATCTCCAACCCTAACCCTAGCACCTAACCCTAACCCTAACTCCAACCCTAACCCTAGCACCTAACCCTAACTCCAACCCTTACCCTAACCCTAGCACCCTAGCACCTAACCCTAACCCTAGTTTTCCCACATGTACCTTAACATATACACTGTGGTTTGTCATCATCTTTGTCTAGCTGTGTATGTAGACACCTCGGCCCAGTCTTTCAACACTTTTAATCTAGATCAGAATGATCCAGATGCTTTTCTGTGACCCAGGTCAGATCTATCTGAGTAGTATTAGGGGAGATCAGCCAGCTCCATCTGATCCAGGTTAGCAAAAAAAGAATCATTCTGATCCAGATGAAACGTTTTGAAATACTGGGCCCAGATCATTCTAGATCGTGCTATGCTGTTATTTATACAACAGTTAGTTCCGACCAAGTAATTTGATTGGACAAGAGGCATTCCATGAGTGCTGATATACAGTATAACAGCACTGGGACTTTTAACTATATGTATCACTCCGAAATGACTGTTAATACAAAGTAGCTAGCCTGCAGATGTTTGTGTTCAGGTTACTAGGCAATAAACGAGAGGTCGTGCTGTTGAATATCAGCACGGCTGTGATTCGGTCGATTCGGTCGATACCGAAGACAATCACAGCCGTGCTGATATTCAGTATAACACACTCCCTCTCGTGTGATATTGCTTAAGTGTTGTTTTAGCGTTGTGTCGTCATTCTCCCTCTCCGTGTTCCAGAGCGCTCTGATGCCCGCTAAGCTGTTTTTCAAGGCAGAGGGCGGAGAGATGTATCCGGTCATCTTCAAACACGGAGACGATCTCAGACAAGACCAGCTCATCCTACAGATTATCTCTCTCATGGACAAGGTAAAAACATCCTTCCTACTTCCTACAGTTAACCCTCTCCCCCTCCCCTTCCCATGTGTCCCCAGCACTACTTTAATTAGGCCCCTATACTTTCTTTTATTTATTTTTTGTGTCTTTTTATTATTACTACTCAATCTTTTCAGTTTGTAAAGCGTCTTTTAGTGTCTAGAAAAGCGCTATATAAGTCTAATGTATTACCGTATTGACCCAAATATAAGACAGGGTTTTTTCCCCGGAAAAAAGTCTGAAAAGTTGCATCGTCTTATATTCGCGCCCTAGACTTTTACACGTCAATATTAATTCACAACAACGTATGGCGCCAAAAGACTGTTCCCTACGCGAGCCACCGTGTTTCTCCCTCTCACACACACCCCAGTGACGGGTGCCTGGAGAGATGGAGACACACTCACACACACACCCGCGGAGAGACACCGCAGAGACACACTCGGACCAGCTCGAAAAAAGTGGCTCAAGTGTTTGGTCAAACAACAGAGGAGGAGTTACGATGCCAATTTTAAGACCATGGTGGTCAATGAAGCAGAGGCATCAAACAACTGTCGAGGAGCCAAGAAATATGATATTACAGAGTGTAATGTTAGAAGTTGACGAGCCCAAAAAGATCGTCTTAAGAATGGTAACAGTCAGAGAAAAGCGTATCGCCGTCCGCAAAGCGGCCTCTTCCAGGTGATTGACAGGAGGGTGTGTGAATACGTGACTGAAAAACCTAACGATTGTATGCCCATACCCCAAGATGATCAAAATAACCTACATTGTTTCATTCAATGTGAATACAAATTAAATTATTTTCTTGATTTGGTCTTCATAAAAAAATAATTATTGAAAAAGGGGGGTCGTCTTATAATCAGGGTCGTCTTATATTCGGGTCAATACGGTATTATTATTATTATTATTATTACTTCATTGACCATATACACACTTGTTATTACCACTCCATATCATGACCACTTCACAGGCTGCATTGAGTTGTAAATATAATAACAACATCCATTGACAAGCTCAGTATGATTATGCCTCAAAGCCATGTGACATCTCAGAAGGTTCTGATGGGTTCTGTGATAATAAATGTCTCTCTCAGCTTCTGTGGAAAGAGAACCTGGACCTGAAGCTGACGCCGTACAAAGTGCTGGCCACAAGTACCAAGCATGGTAAAAAACACAGTAGTATTTTCATTTTTTATTCAACCTTTATTGACACTGGGATGTCTCACTCAGACCACGGTCTGTTTTTCAGGGGGAGGAGCTCTGCATACATTAAAACACATGACATTAAAATGACATTACGTGAGCTTAGAATTATACGGTTCTATCTCCGTTTAGGGCAGTTCAGAGATATTGAGCGTCAACGTTTTTACATTCCATTATGTTCTGTGAGATGGAACCTTTGTATTTTATTAATTACTAACTAAAAAATGTCAACATTTAAAAAAAATAACACCACACAGGCATTAATAAACACCTAATGGATCAGATTATGTAAAAAACAAAATTTTGACAAAAATGGAGAGAGAACCTTATAATTCTAATTAGTATTACACTGATCTGGTAGTGATCCGGACAGTGTGTTCATGAAATGACCTTTTTTTTCTTTCTTTTTTCTCAACCAGGGTTCATGCAGTTTGTCCAGTCAGTTCCTGTGGCTGAGGTTCTGGCGACTGAAGGCAACATCCAGGTATGCGTATCTACTTCCTGTACTCTATTCAGGTTGGAACCAGAACTCGAGATCCGTGTGCATGCAACTATGACATTCTTAAAACCTTCTTCTATCACCTTCTTCTAAACCTTTTTTTTTGGGGGGGGAAACAGAGAAACAGTACTAGGGGGGCAATAGAAGTTCTTAGGGACACAATAGAGGGGAAAGCAGGTGTCTTCAGGAGACGCAGTGCTGAAGGGCAGACTACATAATGGCTTAATCCTGGCGTAACGGTTACAGTACAATGGAGAGCTTTCGGATTATAAAGCTCTCCTCTCTCTCTCTCTCCCTGTATCTCTGTAGAGCTTTTTCAGAAAGCATGCCCCCAGTGAGAAGGGACCCTACGGTATCAGCCCTGAGGTGATGGACACCTACGTCAAGAGTTGTGGTGAGTCACACCACGACCAGAACAGTCTCCCACCTCACCTCACTGACTCTGTCTGTCTGACATTCCTAGGCCTGGGTTGAAGTGACAGTAATGTGAGTGTCGTGTTGTGGATGTGTTTTTTTCTTTGCTTAGCCGGTTACTGTGTCATCACATACATCCTGGGGGTAGGAGACAGACACCTGGACAACCTGCTTCTCACTAAGACTGGTGAGTTGCACATACACGCACACGCACACACACACACACATACACCCACGCAGACGTATATTTTAACCATTTATTTATGTCCACATGGAAAAAAGACATACAGGGACACAAATACTAACATTGCAGTTACTACACAATCACAATTCATGGACCAGCCAGCGGCATAATAATTATTTTATTTTTTTACACATTTCAGGGGTACAAGTAGCAGCGTCGCCATATATGGCGTCTGCCAATTCCAGCAGAGACAGAGCCGTACTTTGCAAGGCGTTTAGCCTTCTTCTTTTTGGGCATCCCCAGTTGTTGGAGCCCTCTTACGACCAACCTGTGTGGATGTCCTAGGCTGCCAGATATGAACACAAGCAGTCTGCATCTGTACCCTAGTTCTGAGATGGTATTCAGGAGAGGTTGGTACTTAATGACCGTGGTCATGAAGGCTTCCTCTAGGCTAGGGTCAAATGTGCAGGCTACCTCCAGAACGAACACCTCTCTAGAGGTGTGTGTATAACTGTGTGTATAACTGTGTGTACACACACACACACACATGTTGAATGTGCCCATGGACAGTATTTGCTACTGTACCACAACCACTCCCTGGTTGGGAGTTGTTCCTGACGATCTCTCGTTTTCCCTCCTCTCACTACTATGGACCTATCGCTAAGCCACGCCCCCAGAATAGAAATTGTCCAATCATATCACAGCAAAAGTCACTACTATACAGGCAGAAAACTTGGACAAACAACTCACTAATATCTGACGGTGAAAAGCTTCTAGACTAAATATTCTTGTCATCTTTAAAAAAAAAAAACATGTCTGTGGTGAATCAGAAATCTGAAATTTGCCAACTCCCGCCATTGTAAGTCATTGAATGTCATTCAGTCACGGTTGGTCTCAGTCAGTCACTGTCAGCGAAGCGTTGTTTGTTTGTCTGAGTTTTCAAAGGGGGCGTGGCTTAGCGATAGGTCCATTCCACTCTTTCCTTCACCCCTCCTCTCTGTAGGTAACATAGACACGGCTGTTCTAGTGTCAACTGTCACTTAGATCCAACTGTCACTTAGATCCAACTGTCACTTAGATCCAACTGTCACTTAGATCCAACTGTCACTTAGATCCAACTGTCACTTTCAAATTAACCTCAAGATTCCTGTATATACCCTGCTCAGGGAAGCTGTTCCATGTGGACTTTGGCTACATCCTGGGTCGCGACCCCAAGCCCCTGCCTCCTCCTATGAAGCTGAGCAAGGAGATGGTGGAGGGGATGGGGGGCATGCAGAGCGAGCAGTACCAGGAGTTTAGGAAGCAGTGCTATACCGCCTTCCTCCACCTACGAAGGTAAGACACACAGGCGCACACACACACAGGCGCAGACACACACACACACACACACACACACACACACACACACACACACACACACACACACACACACACTCACACACACACCACACCATACCAAAGGCACACACATTCTTTCTCTCTACCTCACTAAAGCACTGGTGAGCTGAGCTGCAATAATCTATCTGTCTCTCTCTTTCTCTCTCTCTCTCCCCCCCCCCCCCTCCTCTCTCTCCCCCACCCCCTCCTCTCTCTCCAGGTACTCTAACCTCATCCTGAATTTGTTTTCTCTCATGGTGGACGCTAACATTCCTGACATCGCCCTGGAGCCTGACAAGACAGTCAAGAAGGTGAGGGGTTGGGGCGCTTAGGTGGCGTAGCGGGTTAAGCGCTGACCATGTAACCGCAGGGTCCCCGGTTCGATTCCGGCCGCGGACATATCCTGCATGTCATCCCTCCTCTCTCTCTCACCCATCCTTCCTGTCTAAATCTCTACTGTATCTGTCAATAAAAAGGAAAAATATGAGTGGGACTGCCGAGGGGCTCCAAAGCCTCTGCATGTGCAGTATGTTGTCTACTTGTCATACATGTCATTGTACAGACATGCAGTGCGTTTCACAGTGTGTTTAATTTGTGTGAATGACGACTCAGAGAGAGAATAATGAAGCAGAAATAATAACCAGGATGAATCATTCTTTTTTTCCCCTGAACATTCTAACCCTAACTCCTCCCCCTCCAGGTGCAGGATAAGTTCCGATTGGACCTGTCTGACGAGGAGGCGGTCCACTACATGCAGAGCCTGATAGATGAGAGTGTCGGGGCTCTGTTCGCTGCTGTGGTGGAGCAGATACACAAGTTTGCCCAGGTGTGTGTGTGTGTGTGTGTGTGTGTGTGTGTGTGTGTGTGTGTGTGTGTGTCACAGCAGGGGCTCAGTGCAGAGCAAGCTGACCATTCAGATGACCTCTAACTCGTGACGTTAGAATTATAAGGTTCTATCTTCATTTTTGTCAAAATTGAGTTTTTTACATAATCTGATCCATTAAGTGTTTATTAATGCCTGTGTGGTGTTATTTTTAAAGTTTATTTTTGAGTTAGTAATTCATAAAATACAAAGGTTCCATCTCACAAAACTTAATGGAATGTAAAAACTTTGACGCTCAATATCTCTGAACTGCCCTAAACGGAGATAGAACCTTATAATTCTAAGCTCACGAACTGTATTTCTACATTTTAACCATTTAGCAAGCGACTTAAGGTTCTATCTCTGTTTAGGGCAGTTCAGAGATATTGAGCGTCAAAGTTTTTACATTCCATTAAGTTTTGTGAGATGGAACCTTTGTATTTGATTGATTACTAACTCCAAAATGTCAACATTTTAAAGATAACACCACACAGGCATTAATAGACACCTAATGGATCAGATTATGTAAAAAAACTCAATTTTGACAAAAATGGAGATAGAACCTTATCACAGACAAAAATTTTCACAGACAAAATGTTGTCCCCATTAACAACCAGGGGTGAGTTTCCCCCAAAAGCTTTGGTGCTATGAAGCTTTGGGGAGATTCAATGAACATCGAATGAACATTTACACTTATTATTGTTGTAAATGTATTGAAGCTGTGTTGGACTGAGGGTTAGCTAACAGTGATGTCTGCCTCTCCACAGTATTGGCGCAGGTGAGCAGGTGACAGAGACAGATGGAACTCGACTGAACTGGGCAGGTGAAGGACAGAGGACTTGCCGTAGACGAGCAGGAAGAGCAGGAAGAGCAGTGTCTCCAGACCAGCCCTTGTCCCCCCGTAGGAGCCAGGTGTCTGTCAATGACACTGCTGGACAGAGAGGGCAAGGACGCACTGCCAACCCCTACCGCAAGACAACTAAAACACTGACTCTAACGCCTAAGCTTGCATTTGTATATATTATGTACTGTATATTGATTATTGACTAATGAAATGTATGTATGGCCAAATAAAGACAGATGTTGATAGAAGTGAAACAGTGGCCTGCCTGTGTGTATCTCGTCTCACTGTGCGGATTATCAAAAAGAGAAAAGTTGGAGTTGTTTAGTCAGCGGGGGGACTCAGGGGGACTATTCAGCCATTATGACCTCTTGGAAATTCTGTGACATGATTGAACAGTTATGGCTGTTTGTTCAGGGAGTCTTACAGTGTTTCTCTCGATTGCTTGAGCACATTTCTTGAAACAGTATTTGGTTATTACATTCCCCTAAGCAGTTAAGACGTTTGCCAAAGCACCACATTTCTTTCGCGAAAAAGAAAAGGCAATTCAGTGCATCAAAACAAAAGAATAATTTGTCATCTAATTAATTCCACACACTAAAATAGTAACTATAACCATTATGCATTGTGCAGGTTGGCCAACTTTCAATTAAAAACAACGGTGAAAGTAAAGAATTTCACTGGTTGTTACATGATCTTGTTTGTAGTTCTGCTTCTGTTAAAGAGAATATGAATTATAACTATAAATATCAATCAAATTAATCTAATCAGTTGCACTGTTGAGCAATCAGAGTTGACATGTTTACACTTTTTTGGTGTTTTGGATTCTAGAAATGTTACTGTTGTGCTCACGTATGTTATTATCTATAACTACATATATAACTATATATTATCTACATCTGTAATGTAGATCCTTTATGATATCCACGATGAGGACGGAGGACACAGGGCTATATGGCTCCCGGTCACTGGCGGACTCAGGGGGGGGGGGGCAGGTTGAAAAACGTCTCTCTTAAGTGCCCTTTTGAGTGGCAAAAATGCCCTTCTGAATGGCGAAAATGAGAGGACGTGCCCTATTGGTGCCCCTCCAATGGTCTAAACTTGACCATGTGCCCCCACAGTTGAAAAAACGTCGCACTAAAGTGCCCTTTTGAGTGGCAAAATTAGAGGACGTGCCCTATTGGCTGCCCTTCCAATGGTCTAAACTTGACCATGTGCACTGATGGGGTCCCATGTTGTGCAGTAGGTGCCCTTTTTTTCTTTTCGCCCCCCCCCCCTGCCCTTCAAACAGCCTGAGTCCGCCACTGCTCACGGTTAACCAACTCTCTCTCTCTCTCTCTCTCTCTCTCTCTCTCTCTCTCTCTCTCTCTCTCTCTCTCTCTCTCTCTCTCTCTCTCTCTCTCTCTCTCTCTCTCTCTCTCCTGTATGAGTCAGGGAGGGAGTGACTCAGGGTTTCCTGTCAATGTGAGAGAGATAGAAAAAGGCTTTTCCTCTGTCATATAGGCGTACAGTAGTATGCATCGCAGAATATTTACTTTATCTCAGTGTGCAGCCTAATAGGCTATGTGGTTTCAGAAATGTTGATGTCAACTGGAAATGCCTGAAGCAACTGTTGACTATAAAGGGGTTACCGGGGGTTACCGGGGGTTACCGGTACCTATAAAGGTAGAACATGCAAATGTATTTCCAAAAGTATTTGTATTGTTTGAGAAGCATTTTATTAACCTATGTATTGTGGACATAACGTTACAGCATGTAGTAGCATCTTCCTAAATGTTAACTCTTTATTTAATTTAATTTAAATTTAATTTTGCCATTTAGCAGACACCTTTATCCAAAGCGACTTACAATTACGAATTACAGGGACATTCCCCCTGGAGTAACTGAGGGCTAAGTGCCTTACCCAAGGGCACACTAGTAGTGGTGTGGTTTCAGGCGGGATTTGAACTCACAACCTTCCGATCACAAGTCCAACTCACTATCCACTAGACCACCACTACCCCACTACTTTATGATTAAATGAACAGTGCGTGCCAGTGTGGTTAGGATCACACTGGTCAACCTGTCTGTAGGCCAAGGTATTGTCTCAAACAACAGAGAAACAAAGCATCAACTGGTTGAAAGGGAATTTGTTTTATTGCCAAGGATAAAATTATTATCACGTTGTTTTCCATCCACACAAAGATATCAGAAAGGACAGCACAACTCTATGTTGCACATACATACAATGCTTGAGTTGACAAACTAATTATTCAGTTAATCAGACTTCTATAGGACAAAGTTTAAGCTAGATTGAGTGACATTCTGTTCATTCTGTTCACACAGAAACCCTCTTGTCTTTCATTCGAAGCTGTTTGTATCAAGCTTGTGATTTATTTATTTCATTGTGTTTCAACTTCAGCATCAGTCGCTGACAATGTCTCCCTCTTACCACTCCACTTTGGTCGATACGACACTCCACTTTGGTCGATACGAAAACATGTGATAGTAGTAAAACATGTGGCAGTGATAGTTTCAGCTGACTCAGATGGAAGAATGCTTTTCAGAAAAGGTCACCTTCCACTGGCGGACTCAAGGGGGGGGGGGCGGGCATGGGGGGCGACCGCCCCTCCTGGTGCCCCCACGGTTGTCTTAAGTGCCCTTTTGAGTGTCAAAAATGCCCTTTTGAATGGCGGTTGAAAAACGTCACACTAAAGTGCCCTTTTGAGTGGCAAAATGAGAGGATGTGCCCTATTGGCTGCCCTTCCGATGGTCTAAACTTGACCATGTGCACTGATGGGGTCCCATGTTGTGCAGTAGGTGCCCTTTTTTTCTTTTCGCCCCCCCCCTGCCCTTCAAACAGCCTGAGTCCGCCACTGTCACCTTGTCAAACACCACAGAAATCCCTGCTTTTCATCGACATACAAGTGGGCTACACAGCCTGACAGCCTGCTCCCCTGCGGAGAGGAGCTTAGTCACAAAGAGGCCATAATTGGAGCAGGTTTCCACTGAATGTACAGCAGAACGAATAAAAACCTGCTCCAAAAACATCAGTTTTACAAGCTGAAATGGGATTTCCTCTGATTCATGGCTTTATGATTGACAGCCGGGAACACACTGCTTAGTTTGGATTCACTCGTCGTGGAACCAGGAACAAATAAATCCACACGTTGAATTTCGAAAGAAAAAGCCTTCTGGCATAGTAACATTATTGTGAATATGAGCCATTTAGAAGGCTTGGAATGGAAGGCTTGGAATGGAAGGCTTGGAATGGCTCTGGAGCTTCTAGATCCCTGGGTATGAATGACCAAGCCAGCATTGTTTCTCCAACCCCATACATCTCTCTCTCTCTCTCTCTCTCTCTCTCTCTCTCTCTCTCTCTCTCTCTCTCTCTCTCACCCCCCTAGGCTTTTTTAATGTTCTGGAAAAAGTGCAAAACCAGCGAAACTAAGCTAGATGTGTGCCACCACTCCCCCCCCCCCCTCCTTCATGCAGGAGCAAGATGAAGTGTCAGCCACGGGTACGAGGCAGCGGGCCAGAGATGGGGCAACAGTGAGTCAGCAACCAACGGAGCGAGGGAAAAAAAACAATCTCTCTTATTAACACATGAGAGGGGGGGGGTTGACTAAACGCATGGTGGTGGTGATGGTGATGGTGCAGGAGTCTGGGGTTTTGAATAATAGGTCCCTTGGTATAACCCATGTTTATGATGTCCATTCCAGTCTTGTCCTTACTAGTCAGGGGGTTGGACTTGGGGTGATATGCTGGACCATTTCACTGCTGGAAAGGAAGGCTGGTTGGTTGGTTGGATGGATGGTGCAGACTGGCTAGGAGAACTTATGAATCACTCTCTAGAGAGTGTGGAGTCTCTGTGGACCTCTGAATGCGCTAAACAGACTGTCAGGAACACCTCTCACCACCCCTCAGACTAACTAACCCCCTCAGGCAGAGGTGTGATTCAGAGGCTCTGGTCACCCAGTGGGGTAGTCAAGAACAAGCTACTCTCAGACAGGCTAATAGAATTCTCATGAATCCCTCTCATGACCTACATGCAGAGTTTGACCTGCTGCCCTCTGGGTTAAACAGATTTTACAAATATTTTATTCCGGTTTCTGTTAAACTTTTAAACTGCACCAGATAAATGTTGAACATATCTTGCTTGTCGTTTTATTTCCACTCTTGTCTTAATCAGGGCTGCCTTCTGTCTGTGTTTTAACATGCTGTATTGTCTGTTGTTCTTTGTTGGCTGCTGTGGGGTGTAAGCCCAATACACATTTCCCAGTGATGGGACAATAAAGTGACTTTTGACTTTGACTTGACTTAGTCTAGTTTTTTCTAGTGGGTATACTGTGATTTTCCCCTCCCAGCCTCATATCGTTCATAAGGATAAATCTGTGCTCCCTGTCCAACGTTATAACATTACGGGCCGGTTTCACAGATAAGGCTTAATCCTAGTTCTGGACTAAATCACACTTTCAATGTAAAATCTCCATTGAAGATCCTTTTTATTTTTAGTCTAGGATTAGCCATAAGCCTTGTTTGTGAAACCGGCCATAAATGTTATAGCTAAGGCTGATCTGTGCATGATAGTGCTGCATTATTTTTATTTTTTAATACTTTTATTTACAGACGTTTTTTTCCACATTTTATGAACAACAAACATCAACAACAAAAATAAAAAAACATACATACATACACAAGGTCATGGGATCAGCAAATACAGCATTTAAACATACAATCAGTACAAAGAATCACCATCTTCAACTCTTTCTGAAGCCTAAGAGAAGGTCATTTGTTCCATTAAATGATAGTGCTGCATTTTGACATATTTCATGTCGCATCTCACCCCGTTGATGGTATATGAAGCTATAGCCTAGTCAGTCCCAATGGTCCAAAAGCCAAGTGCTTCGTAACACAGACTGGGTGAATTTTAAGAATGAGAGTGAAAGTTCTGTCACAAAACGCTGTTACGTATCCTCACATTTGTCATTTCAGATATCTTGTTTAATGGGTGTTAAGTAAGCTAACCAGCTTGTCTAAAATGTTATGTTGACTAGTAGATTTACAAGCCACCTTGCCGTCTCGGAGGCCCTCCACTCGAGCTTCCTCCCTCTTCTCTGTTCTCTCTTCTTCTGGACCTGTCTGCAGCATTGGACACTAGTGATGTTCTCTCTTCTTCTGGACCTGTCTGCAGCATTGGACACTAGTGATGTTCTCTCTTCTTCTGGACCTGTCTGCAGCATTGGACACTAGTGATGTTCTCTCTTCTTCTGGACCTGTCTGCAGCATTGGACACTAGCAGGGGAGGCTGGTTCATTAGGGGCAATTGGACAATGCCCCACCAAAGGGAGAAGAGAGAGATTTTTTTTCTATGACTTCTAGAGTCTAGACAGTGTTGCTTCTGAATATCATAGTCCAATCAGCTAGTGTTCTGTGGAGTATATCATAGTCCAATCAGCTAGTGTTCTGTGGAGTATATTCCAATCAGCTTCAAGTCCCGCCCCTTTCAGTGCAACTTTAACTCTACTCGAAATTGCACTAGGCTGTTCTCGTAGACTTGCATGTAAAATCTATTTTGGTAACTTCAGGCCATTCGGTCATTTGTCTATGGGGTTTTGGGACATGCACAAAGAATCGTACGTGCTTACGTCATGTCATACGGCCGGCGTAGCTTTAGACGAACCTACATTTCAGATCACGTTCGTTCACCTGCTTCACCATGGCTATGGCGGCTAGTAATGTTCTGAACAACTCGGTTGAATCTTTAAAAGAAACACCGTTCAGCCGTCGTAGCAACCAGGAGAAATTAACAGTAAAGGAATTAGGACCACCCAGACCAAATTTAATTATAAAGCAAGTTTATACAAAGGCAGGGAAAATTGGAAAATCGTATAACCGAGGATTTACGAGGGGTTGACATTGACGCAGTCTTCATAAAACATGCCGTCCACAAGCAGCATGCAGGCCATAAGGTAAGATCAAAAAATATAGTTTGTACCTTCTCCGTAATATAGAACTTTGTAATAATCAAATGTATGCATGCTATGATGAATGGGAAAGGCGCCGGTAAAACTAGTAGGCTTATATAACAATGAGTTGAATTAAAATTAGGGCTTGCCCGAGTAATTGGAGTAGGATATTCCACTATTCATTTGGTAGGTTGCTATGCGAAGCTTCTTTTTTGCAACAAAACTTTGCATTTAATGTATTATGTTACATTATATTAATATGTAGTTACTTAATGTAATGTAGTATATTACATGTATCAAACAATACATTTTGTCAGCGAATTACAACTAAGCATTTTTTTTTGATATATGTATTAGGCTAATATATAGAACATGTCTAAAAATGTCTGAGGTTTAATTTGTGAATAGATAGACCTACATATTTATATTCAAGAATAAGCATATCTACCTAAATAGCTCCAAGATATCTAAGTGGTCGGGAGTGACTCATGTGCACAGCCTGTTAAAGCTAAAGTCAACTGTTATACTTAAAACAGATCCCTCTCTCCTGGAGACCTTAAATCATCGTTAGACTACATTTCAGAAATTACTGTAGATACAATTACAACTACAAGACAGCAGATTGTTCAGCTACATTTTCTTATTTGAAATCTTAACACTGTTGGTCTGTCTGCCTTCAGGGACCAAAGCTCATCTCAAGAGCAGCAGCAAGAAGCCACAGGAACCAGAACATCAAGGAGGGTCTTGGGAGAAGAAGAGAAGCAGAGGCTGTCTAAAGAGGTAGGTCCAAGTTTTGAAACACAGTGTTGGAAAATCACCACCAATCAGAGTTACATTCAGGGATGGGATGGTAGCAGTCTTTATTCAGTGTTGTACTTCCAAAGTGCTTATTTCCACATTTTCTTTCACACCCCATACTTTTGACAGATCTGCGACACAATCCTGGCCCACTCCAAAGAAAGGTTTTCTTTCACCAACCACCTTGTGAGTGCCACGCTGCTCCAAGGAGAGATGTTCCAACAGCACTGCCATGCATTCCCTGTTGAGGCTCTGAACACCACTGTCAAGGCATACCCCATGCTGAACCAGGTGAAGCTCAAGACTGAGCTGTCCCTTGTCTATGAGAGTGCTGAGTTCAAGGGCTGCTCTGGTGCACTGGCACTGTACCAGGTTCTACACAGTTACAACCTCCAGGAGACTTTCTCTGAGACTGTAGCTCTGTTGAACATCCTAATTACTACTCCCATGACAACAGCTGAAGCTGAGAGGTGTTTCTCGACCCTTAAGAGAATCAAGAACTTCCTGCGAAACACAATTAGTCCAGTCAATCTGTGATTTAACCCAGGGGAAATTGCAATAGTAATCATTCAAGTTTTTTTGTGATCCCTAGGGACAACCAAATAACATATTAAAAGTCTTAGTCTTAATATTTATTGGATCAAGGTAAATTCAGGGGTCGAAAATGTGGGTTTTTGTGCCAGGCGAAACACAGCCAGTTAATAGGATACAAAAATAAACTAATAGATATCACCATGAAACTTCACCAGTTAATCACTTACATTAAGACTAACATTTTTAGTATTACAAGTTTTCTGAAATATTATGTTTAAATATGCAAATTTGGCATTATCTAATGAAATATGTGCTAATTTGCATAACATTCAAAATCAGAAATCTGAACATTGGATAAAGCCAGGTTAAAAAGTATTGTTTCATCTTGTCATATTAGAGTCAAGGTCCTCTATAACATTTTGCCATGTTTTTAGGAGTAAATGTTACATAAATCAGGCTATGAATGATATATTAACAAACCCCTCTATAGCAGACCTCGGAATGTAGATAGGAATACAACTGGAAAGTTTGGTGTATGTAAGTGCTACTGAAGTGGAGATTTCTGGCTCAGAGTATGAGAAAAAAACTATTTTTGAGAAAATGGCCATTACCCACCCTTAACCCAAAATTATATAGTTTTATTTTATTTTATAGTTTTATTTTATTTTATTCAAACAAAGTCAATCAAATTAGTTTATAACACATGTATTATCATTGACATTTCTGAACATACAGAAATGTTAATGTTTTTCCATGAAAACCATGTTGCATATCATATACAGATTAAACCCTTAAATGAGAAATAAACCATATAAACCTATTAAAAACTGTTTTTAGACCAAGCTTGAAATATGCCTTTACTGTAGGCCTACATGTAACCTTCACTCCATGTCCTCATCCAAATGTTGTGCAGACATATTCGCGCATACACCTTTGCATTCTGAACAGGCTACAGAGCAATCAAGTCCTTGACAACGGCATTTGCAGCGCATAGTGCCACAACCTGACTTGCAATTACAGCGCACAAGCTCCAACAAGTATTGAGGAGCAAGGTCCTGGTCGGAATGGATGGGAATGAGGCATGAGTCTTGGATCCTCCAGCCCCATTCCTCTGGTGGTAGCGAGTTTCCCATCCATTCCTGAACCTGATGGTACACTCTGAAGCTGTGAAGCATGGCAGACGACCATGTTGGTGGCAAGTTGCAAGGGTGGATAGCCGTTTTGCTGTCAGTCACTTTAGTATAGAAACTTTTCAGCCTGAGGTCATTGAGAGAATCCATTTCGGCACCTTTGTAGATTAGTATTAGTATATTGGTATATTAGTTCATTGCCCTTTCCCCTGCAGCAGCAATTTCTTCCTTGGTAGCAGATTGTTTTTGAAAAATGCTGGCCTGTACTCTGAATGAGTCGTTTTCGCTAACCAGACACAGAGATACCCCTTTCCCAACCCCAAAGAGTCTGGATGTTGTATCACAGCCAAGCATGGCATGCGCGAATAAGATGTTGTTGCAAACAACCTGTAACTTGATGATCAATATGGACAACTTCTTCTTTGTTCAGTTTGACTGAACCAGTGCTGAAGGTGTTCATACCCGGCAAACGGATTTTGTGACTCCAACAATTGAAGTATTTTGATAGTGTCAGCGTTGTCTCGTGCCTGTCTTGATGCAGAAAGGTCCTTGTGCTGTTCACTAGTTTCATAGTTTACCCCTGTCACTTCTTTCATTGCATTGTTGATTTCAGATGTTGCAGGGTTGGAAAGAACCCAGACCAAACGTTGTGTTTCAGACATACTCCTTCCCTGTGTCAGTCCTCCGGTTGTTTTCATACTTCGCACGAGGGCTTGTTCTATTACAAGGTCGGGGGATAGTCCGGCCCAGTATTCATTTGATCTACGAACAACTTGCAGACCATCTTCCTGAAATCGTTTGTAAACTTGGGGATATGTGTCTTCTAGTTGGTGCATTTTCTGGAGGTATATGGTCAATGATTTTACATACAAGTTATGTCCGGAGGCAGCCTTGAATGGCATCATGTCTGTCAGGGTATCAAGGTGCTGATCCCAATTTCCAGTTCTCTCCGATCCAATGAATGCACAGACTAGGTAGATCATCTCCATGTACTGTAGCCACAATGCTGCTGCCGGTCATCTACCATGGTTGTCTTCTCTGCCCCCAAACGCTGAGCTATGATCTGGAGTAGTGCACTTGCATTTGTCCCGGTTGCGGTGGCAGCCATAACACTGTCATACAGATCTGAGGCTTCTGCTTTTTCAGATTCAGATTCAGATTCAGATAACGTTTATTGCCATTATGCTTGACACATGTAGGAATTTGCTTTGGCATTTACAGAAGGTGCATTTATGCTTTTTTCACATATACATGAACAAAACAAGTACAAATACAAATGCAAAGACAGGCAAAAACAGGACAACACAGGACAGACAGTGCATGAATAGTGCTGTATATAAAGTGCAGTGCAGAGTTATTCAAGGTCCAGTGCATGTTCTGGGCAGACTTGGAGGCGGGGGGGAGGGGGAAGCCAGAGTCATTTAGCAGCCTGGCGGCTGAGGGGAAGAAACTGAGCCTGTGGCGGGCCTTTAATGTCTTAGGCAGCCGCAACCTTCTTCCAGAGGGAAGCAGGGTGAGGAGGCCGGGGTGGAACGGGTCTGCCATGATCTTCCTTGCCCTCCTCAGAGCCCTGTTGTCATGCAGGGAGTTGAGGGAGGGCAAGGGACAGCCGATCACCCTCTCTGCTGAACGTATCACCCGCTGCAACTTGGCCTTGTCCTTGGTCGTTGCAGCAGGGAACCAGGTGATGATGGAGTGGGTGAGGATGGACTCTATGATGGCCGTGTAAAACTGGACCATCATGGACCTCGGCAGCCTGAATTTCCTCAGCTGCCGGAGGAAGAATATCCTCTTCTGGGCCTTCTTCGTGAGGGCTTCGGTGTTCCGCTCCCACTTGAGGTCCCGGGAGATGGTCATGCCTAGAAAGCGGCATGACTCCACGGAGGCCACCGGGGTACCTCCCAGCGTGATGCTAGTTCCTCTGGTACTTTGGCATGGTCTGTGGATTCTCCATCTGGCTGATCAGAAACTGTGTCCTCGCTGTCATCAGCAACGGTACCATCTTGAGTCAACTCTGACACATCCTCTGAGTCCACAGCATAGTTTGCTTTGTTTGGGACAGGCAGTTTGACATGAAAAGTTTTCGCCAGTAAGGGGGTTCAGTGCTCCATCAACCAGGAAATGACCTCGTTTGGCCCTGGCAACTGCTTTTCCTTCGAGCATTTTGGGCACCGTATTTGGTGTGTACACTAGGCCCCCAGACTTCTGTACATATGGAACAATGTTAATGCGTCCGACATCTGTTAGGTCCTTTTCTGTCAACTTGATACGTGGAATGATGGAAGCTTGTTCAATTCTGCGGGTGATGCATACAATAATTCCCATGCCATAGAACGTTCCATGGCCATCAATTGTTCAGATATTATGGTCAGCATTATCAGCAACATATTGCATGAAGTGCCCAGGTGTGAATCCATGTACCTCAAGTTTCTCAGCTACTGCAGCACTTTCAACTAGACATTTTGATTTTGAGAAATGTCTAACATCTGTGTTTGAACTACTTACCAATGACAGACTGGGAGTGGTGTTTTCATTGTGTATTTTTATTGAAATTACATCAATGATGCATCAAGTTGTGTTTACAGTGATATATTGTGGGGGACCAATAATATCATTCACAGGATGGGGGTGGGGCGTGACACATGATAAGGAACATTTGTGACGCAAGCCAGTCTAGGGATAAACTAGTCACAGAAAATTAAAGTGAAACTTATTGTGTCAACAATATTTGGTTTTCTTTTTTTTTTCTCATAACACTCAACTTTAAGTTTTAAAGTACCCACTCAATATAGGCCTAATAAAGTTTAACGATCACTAAATACTTATAACGTGTGGATTAAATTCACTGTTCTCCTCTGCCTTAGGCTACTGGTAAGGGAGACTTGACTTGTAAACATAAGGCCAATGCGCACGGCGGCGATTTTGTCGCACCGCCGAATTCAATTCCATTGTTTTGAATGAGACAATGCACACGGCGTGCGATTTTGTCGCACGACAACATTCGATTCTCCATTCACACCCACACACTTCGGTGGTGTGAATTGAGAATCAAATGTTGTCGTGCGACAAAATCGCACGCCGTGTGCATTGGCCTATACTCTCTTTTTTGTTCGTGTTCAAAAGCAAGGACTGTGTGATCATCTAATTATCTGTAGTTATGTGTTTTTAGCATGTTGATGTTCTCTCAGCATGTTGTGATGTTATAAAAATGCAGTTAGATGTTCGTAGCTATGTGCCATTCTTAGCCGCTAGCTGTTAGCAGCGTTTGTTGTGACTTTTCTCCCATTCTGTGTTTGAGGTGTACCAACATTCAAATACTTGTGTCGTCTTCAATTTCTGTCCGATTTCAATGTATGACACATCATTTGAAAGCTTACAATCTGTAGCTTCAGAATATGTAAAAAACTGAGAGTTTATGTAGGCAACTGATTGATGAAAACATTGTCTGGCGTCACATTTGGCAAATAAGTGGGTGTTGGGGTAGTTGTACCCCTAATACAGGTATAAGACTTAAGAATATCCTCTGAAAAAGTGTTTTATTGGAAAGATTGACCCCCAAAACATAGGAAAAGACACCAAATATGTTGGATAGGTATACATAGGCCCTCCAATATTAACACCATTTTACCCAGATGGCGTCACTCTAAAACATTGTTTAACCTCTTTTGACCTTGAAAAAAGTATGATCCAATAAATTAATCAAGTAAGACTTTTAATATATGATGCAGGAAGGTATTAGGAACAATAAAAACTATGAAACATTACTATTGCAATTTCTCCTGGGTTGGGCCTTTTTTTGAGTTAGATTGACTGGACTAAATGGGCCAGGAGCGCCTGAATGCACTGGCCATGCTTTCAATGGAGAGGGAACTAGTCAGGAAGATGCCTGATTTTAATGAGAGGGTCATTGATTGTTTTGCTGCTTTGAAAGAGAGACGAGCTAAATTTCAATACAAGTGAGCAGTATGTATGCCGTCCATATTTTGTATTTTGTAGTATGTAAATAGTTTTATCCATCCATTGCACATTATCAGCCCCTGTGCCACTGCCCTTTATCCTGGATTTGCTGCACCTAAAATAAAATATGTGATAACTGAATACCAATGGCTGTGAGAGTCAATTTATTTAAGCCCGCTGATTTAGGTGAATTTACCCTTGAACGTGTCACCTTAACCATCAACGCAACAATTGCCCCCCCTGAGAGATTTGGCAGGAGCCGCCACTGGTTTGTTTACATATGTTGTTACTGCCAGGGGTGTTCTAGGGGAGTGGACTCAGCCATTTTTGGCCTTTCTGTCTCTGGTGGCTGCCACTTTGAATCATACGTGCATGCAGAAACAGTCCGTCTTGGGGGGTTATATATACTGTAGCGTGGAAGTTGTTTGGAACTTCTAACTGAATTTTGCCGCGATGGCCCCGAGATGGCAGATTTCCAACAAACGTATGCCCTGCTCCTTTAAACAGTTGTACTCACTGGCACGGCGGCTCTGCGCTCAAAGCAAACACTGGGAAATCCATGGCTAATCACCTCGAAAACAAACAACTTATTTGCATGGGCTAACGAGTCCTGTGTGACCCTCTCGTAAAAACGTTGACGCTCAATATCTCTGAACTACACTAAACGGAGATAGAACCTTATCATTCTAAACGGAGATAGAACCTTATCATTCTAAGATCACGATTGGGTTATGGTCACCCACCGATGAAATGAGGGACTATGATTCGGTCTCTGTCCATTTGTATGTCACATGCTTTTTATCAGACACAACTGGGACAATTTTTTATGAAACTTGGGTGAACGATGGGTCTTGCAATACATAGGGCTAAATTGGGTTTTACTGTGGAGAGTTTATTAGGAAGTGCAATCAAAATGGACAAACAGGTAATTCAGTATTTGAAAGATACTGGGTTGATAGATGAACTTTTTGGACTCTCTGATTGCGCGTCGTGTGTGTGTGTGTGTGTGTGTGTGTGTGTGTGTGTGTGTGTGTGTGTGTGTGTGTGTGTGTTGTGTGTGTGTGTGTGTATGTGTGTGTGTGTGTGTGTGTGTGTGCTCCGTAGTAGCAGTATGCAGTTATGGAATTATATTTATCACTGCGATGTGATTTAACTAGCCAACTCCGTACTACGTTAGCGGAGCGAATTACGTGTGAAATGAGCATGCTAGCAGGTGTTTTCATATAAAATGTTAGATATTATATCAGCCATAGCTGACTAGTGAGCCTGCATCAACCTTAATGCTATTCAAGTGCAAGAAGATGACATTTGCCGTTTAAGATACACACATTCATCTGCTGTGGTAGTAAGCGCAGAGCAGTAGAATGACGTCACTGGCCAATAGGGACGTGCGTTACTTCTTTCTGCTGTCGACGGCGTCCCGCCCTGACTGGACTCGGAACTTTTTTTGAGCAAATCTCATGTTTTGCAAATCTATGTTTTTGCTTACGGATCTATGTTTTTGCTTACAAAGTGGATTTTTTTTTCTCACAAAATATTTCTTTGCTTTTGATTTAATTAGGCTCAAGATAAACTCCATATATCTGAGACCAAACCGGTCTACTTAACTGCAAGAGAATATGTCCACTATGCAGTGAAATCGGCGAAAAGTAGCTTCAATGACAGCTTCACATGTAGACCACTAGATGGCAGCGCACACCATATTGGAGTCTGTATCGTTGTAATATGTAACGTCTGGGTCAAGACGACCATACGAATTATAGAAATAAACAAAGATGTAATTGATAAAAGGTGCTATATAAAGTTTATTATTATTATTATTATTATAAATCCTAGAATTCAAAAACAAACATATAACAGAACACTCAAGAACACCAACAGAAAATGAAGACAAGTTATTGTCAAATCAAAACCATTTCAATTCAATTCAAGGGCTGTGGCTTTGGGGAAAAAACTGTTCAAGTGTCGTGATGATTTTGACCTGGTGGCCCTGTACCGCTGTCCAGAAGGGAGTAGTTCAAACAAGCTGTGAGCTGGATGTGAGGGGACAGCCACAATCTTGCGTGCTCTCTTCAGTGATCTGGAGCTATGGAGGTCTGTGATGGGAGGCAGGGGGCAGCCGATGATCCGCTCAGCTGTCCGTACGACTCTTTGTAGTTTGGCCTTGGATCGGGCAGACGCAGAGTCGTACCAGACAGTGATGGAAGATGTTAGGATGCTCTCTATGACGGCCCTGTAGAACTGGACCAGGATGTGACGACTGATGTGGAGTCTCTTCAGCTGACGGAGGAAGAACAAGCGCTGCTGGCCTTTTTTAACTAAATGGGTGATGTTGTTATCCCATTTTAGTTTGTTAGAGATGGTAGTGCCCAGAAACTTGTAATTCATCCATTATTGTGATAGGGGAGTTATTGATGACCAGTGGAGAGTGAGTTGGAGCCTTTTCCGGAAGTCCATAATCACCTCCACTGTCTTGGTGTTGTTGAGTTCCAGGTTATTGGCTGCAGACGAGGACACCAGGCAGCCGACCTCCCTCCGGTAAGCGGTCTCGTCATTGTCAGTGACGAGGCCAACCATGGTGGTGTCATCTGCATATCTGATGGTCTTGACAGATGTGTCACCAGAGTCATTGGTGTACAGGGAGTAGAGCAAGGGGGAGAGCACACAGCCCTGAGGAGCACCGGTGTTAACTGTGCGGGGCTGAGACAGGTGAGGGCCCATCCTGACATACTGCCTTCTGTTGGTGAGGAAGTCAGTGATCCACTGACAGATGAAGGGGTGGATATTCAGCTGTATTATGTACACTATTTAATTTTTCTAACAAACATATTCATTAAATATCATCTGTTCTATAAATTAACATAATTAAAGACCTCCCTTTTCCATATGAAAAAAACCCTGTACATGTTCTAATCATATCACTATATTATGTACAAAAAGGTAGAAAGTATAAATACAACTTTAACATCTTAAACTTTAACAACTTAAACAACTTTAACTTTAACAACTTTAACAACTTTATCAACTTTAACCACTTAAACATCTTTAACATCTTTAACAACTTTAACATCTTTAAGTCAAATCTAAAGTTCCGGTCCTTCCCTCTTTTTAGGACACTTGTGTTGCTTTAGAGTTTGTGACCGGCTGAAGCGCCTCCCACACTGGGAGCAGAGGAAAGGCTTCTCTCCAGTGTGAGTGCGCTGGTGTTTCTTTAGAGCACAAGAGTGACTGAAGTTCTTCCCACACTGGGAGCA